>NC_054742.1:33671275-33706275 GCF_018143015.1 Lytechinus variegatus
GTGAGACTTGGTAGCTCTGCCATTTACCTCACCTGGGTCAAGTGCAGCACAGTGAGATAATATATCTTGCTTCGCGGGCCGTTACTCCATGTAGCAAAGTGGATATGTGCGCTATACACCCTATTGTTCTAACTTTTTTTCCTTCATTTACCCTTCATTTTTTTCTTTCTACTAAATTCATCTCTTTTCTTTCATTTTCTCGAGGGGACATCACAGTTCCCTAGTCCTGCCAAATTGTCCAGCACGAGCACCGCACGCCAGAGCTACATGTACATGCACAGCTTCACAAGTCCAGTCAGACTGCAGGTCCCAAGAAAGTGGCTTCTTTCAGCTCCATGTTTCATCCAAGTGATAATTCATGACTTGAGATGTTTTGTATATTTAATGAGCTTGATGCGGACCAAAACACCTCTTTTCATTCGGTCATTGCTGCTATAAATGTGCATCAAATTTCATGATTTTGGTACCATTGTAAAGAAGAAGAATTATTCTTTCAGGTCATGTGTTTGGATTTATTCAAAAGATTTTGTAATATAGGTAAAATTCTGATTTAAAATATGCTACAAAATAAAATATTTTCACCTGACAAAAGCTGTTCTTTTCACACTTTATTTTTGTTTTAGCCCAAATGATTTTTATATCATGATAAAGCTGAATATGTATGCTTTGAAATGATATAGGTTTCAAAATAAGAATTGGGTTAATCGGGTCAAGATCACACTTTTCATTTGCCAAGTACATAGAGCAGTTTGAAACAAGAATACTGCACTCTGATTGCTCAAAGAAACCACACAATGGCAAATTCCAACGGTCCCAGTGCCTGGGTTCGTGGGAAGGTCACACTTCCCATGTGGTAATCTCCTCAAATACCCCGTGCCTGTAGTTCTGTGAACCTTATCCAGCCAATCAGAACACTGGATTTCATGGAAGTACAAAATTTCAGAAATCTCGTCTTGTACCTTGGTGGGAAAAGTGTGATCTTGACCCGATTAAAAGGTGCGCATATCAAGAGTGGCATTGTGAGAAAGTACAGAAGTTCAGCTTTATGGTGATATAGATATAATTGAGGCTCAAAATAAAAAGTTTTGCACAATTTGCAAAAGAAAACAGAGGAAGAAAATTCAGTTTTGAGGCACATTTTCAGGCCAGAAATTTAATTTTTTAACAAAATATTGTACACAAAATAAATGACGAATATGAAAGAGTAACTTTTACTCTATCTGATGGTGCAATAATATTTTCATTTAACTTGAGGTTATAACAGGTAAATTCTTAGAAAAAGAAAATCTCACGAATCACGAGTTTTGCAAGGAGGAGGATTCAGCCACGAGATGATTTGGATAAATCTGGACTTTTTGCTCATTAGCACAGGGACCTGCGGCCTGACTGAAGTCCCTCTTAAAGGGGAATGAAACCTTTGGAATAAGTAGGCTTCTGTCGAAACAGAAAAATAAAAGAATAAGAACAAAGAAAGTTTGAGAATAATCGGACAAATAATGAGAAAGTTATGAGCATGTGAACATTGCAATCACTAATGCTATGGAGATCCTCACATTGGCAATGCGACAAGGATGTGTGATGTCACATGTGAACAACTTTCCCTTTGATGGACTGTAAAATACCCTTAAAATGTCTCTTTCTGCTTTTCCTTGTGGTGATACAAACTCTTTATCCATGATGTCTTTTAAAAATCTGTATTACATGCCCTCCTCTGTTTTCACACAAGCTATCTTGTTCCAAAGGTTTCATTTCTCCTTTAACACTGCTAGGGCTCACATATACATGCACATCACTAACCTGCATTCCCGTGTGCACCGTACCTATTGTACTGCGATCCCGTTCCGTAGACCTGTTTTTCATACTGCCCAGTATATATTTATTTCCCAAGACCCCATACTTTACCCTTGAGTTCAGCTTCTTAGACCCACATTCCAGGGTTTCGTGAGGCAACCCCCATCAAAATATAAACTGAGTACCCCCTTTAATTATTTTCTTGATTAATTAGCAGGGAATGAATCCTCTAGATCCCTTTATCTATTATTTGTACAATCTACTCATTCCCAGAGAAAAGAGACATTTTTATTCTCCAAATCATATCTTTGGAATTTGAAAGCCATTTTCACCTTACATTTTAAAGAAGATGCCCTTTACTCACACATTTTCAGATGTACATTGTATCTACATGCTGCACATGTAGGTAACAGGGTAAAGAGTCAAAGTCCATATTCTCTGTCAACAAGACTGATTTAAATATTGTAAGTAGGTAATACAGACTTCAAGGGTATTGTACAATTTACATCTCATGACAAAAGGATAGGGATAGTGTACATTTACTGCTCTAGAATTCTACATGATGCTATCAAAGGATATATTTGCACCTTTACTGAAATATATAGGGGAAGGCGGGGTAAGTTGAGCATAGGGGCAAGTTGAGCCACCAGCCCCAGGCCAATAATGAATAAGTCAGACATTGTGGTGGTGTCATGTATTGATGACCCATAGCATAACCCCTAACCCCACCATATTGTTTTCAACTTTGAAACAAAAAGTATTTTTTTAGAGGGAAAAATATGAATTTCAGCCAAAAAAGTAAAAAAGAGTGTGAAATAGATAACTGCTTTATAAACACACATGTCTTCAAATATAATAAAGACATGATAACAACATTATTAGTCCAGATATGGATCTTCATTCTTGTCATAGTCTTTTATATGATGGATACATAATAAATGTGTGAATACAAAATTATCGCACTAAGTTCGGACTGGGGTAGTTTGAGCCAAACAGCATGGGGCAAGTTGAGCCATGGTAATTCATATGGTAATGTATCTTAAAAAACAAACCATAAAAATCGATTGAAATGCTGGCTGAAAGGAGTAAATTTACATGGCTGCTCTTTTCCTTTTAAAGAATGTTAGTATTTATAGAGAATTAGCAAGTGAAAAGACTTTAAACAAAAAATTGACATGCTGGTTCTCCCCTTATACATTTTGTACATACCGGTAGTTTTTGTGGCTCAACTTACCCCAGAAGGTGGCTCAAACTTACCCCATATATGGGGCAAGTTGAGCCATTTGACATCGTTTTTTTCAAAGGTCACGATGACTTTCAGTGTGGGGATAGAGAGTTATATATAGGTGGAAAATATTTCAGAATTAAATTTCAAGGCAAGGTACTTATTTTGACAAGATTATTAATCATATCAATTCTAACATGCAAAAACGAAAACTGTCACATCTTACCCCGCCTTCCCCTACTGATGTTAAGCAAGTACCTTTATGCTTCCAATTGAGAGTGGCACATTCTCCTCATTAACTAATACCCCTTTCATAAACCCAATTATGTGGCTAATAGCATAATTTGGTCGCAAAATTGGAGGAGGACAAGAGTTATCCACATTATTTTGATGCTGATATTATCCACATAATAGCAGCATCGGGACAAGATTTTGAGTTTATGAACGCATTTCCAAATAATGCGGATAATTGCCATGGTGCGGTCACAAGGTCACCCTTTTCCAACACAACCGCATCGGAGGGGGCGTGTCCAGTTGTCATGGCGATTATCCGCCTTTTTCAGAACGGGCACTCGTAAAAATAATGCGGCTTATTTTCAGAGTTTGTTGTGAACGCAATTTTTGTCTCACCTGCATAGCAGAGTGAGACTATAGGCGCCGCTTTTCCAGTGGCGGCGACGGCGGCGGCGTCAACATCAAATCTTAACCTGAGGTTAAGTTTTTGAAATGACATCATAACTTAGAAAGTATATGGACCTAGTTCATTAAACTTGGCCATAAGGTTAATCAAGTATGACTTAACATCCTATTAGAGTTTCATGTCACATGACCAAGGTCAAAGGTCCTTTAGGGTCAATAAACTTAGACCATGTTGGAGGAATCAACTTCAAAATCTTAACCTGAGGTTAAGTTTTTGAAATGTCATCATAACTTAGAAAATATATGGACCTAGTTCATGAAACTTGGACATAAGGTTAATCAAGTATCACTGAACATCTTGCATGAGTTTCACGTCACATGACCAAGGTCGAAGGTCATTTAGGGTCAATGAACTTTGGCCGAATTGGGGGGTATCTGTTGAATTACCATCATAACTTTGAAAGTTTATTGGTCTAGTTCGTTAAACTTGGACATTAGAGTAATCAAGTATCACTGAACATCCTGTGCACATTTCAGGTCACATGACCAAGGTCAAAGGTCAATGAACTTTGGCCGAATTGGGGGTATCTGTTGAATTCCCATCATAACTTTGAAAGTTTATGGATCTGATTCATGAAACTTAGACATAATAGTAATCAAGCATCACTGAACATTTTGTGCAAGTTTCAGGTCTCATGATTAAGGTCAAAGGTCATCTAGGGTCAATGAACTTTGGCCGAATCGGGGGTATCTGTTGAATTACCATCATAACTTTGAAAGTTTATTGGTCTAGTTCGTTAAACTTGGACATTAGAGTAATCAAGTATCACTGAACATCCTGTGCACATTTCAGGTCACATGACCAAGGTCAAAGGTCAATGAACTTTGGCCGAATTAGGTGTATCTGTTGAATTACCATCATAACTTTGAAAGTTTATGGATCTGATTCATGAAACTTGTACATAAGAGTAATCAAGTACCACTAAACATCCTGTGCGAGTTTCAGGTCACATGATCAAGGTCAAAGGTCATGTAAGGTCAATGAACTTTGGCCAAGTTGGGCTTTTTTGTTGAATAACCATCATATCTCTGTAAGTTTATTGGTCTAGTTCATAAAAAGTGGACATAAGAGTAACCGTGTATCACTGAACATCTTGTGCGAGTTAGAGTAGTATTCAAAGTCAGCACTGCTGCTATATTGAACTGCGCGATGCAGGTGAGACGGCCAGAGGCATTCCACTTGTTATTGGATTATCCGCATTACTCTTAGGCGGCTAATTGGAGGATACCTGTAGGTTTATGAAAGGAGTATAAGAAAGTAATTCCATCTACTTGCTTCCTTTTGTCATTAGAGAACAATATGTTGTGGAACTGTATCCATCAATTAGGTTTTAAAACTCTCTGACTTCATCTGCCCCATTGCCAAACCTTACTGTTTTTAATAGTGATTTTGCCATTTTGGAAAATGCTAAATTGAAACCAGCTGGATACTTATTTTACTTGTTAGAGTAGTTGTTTTGATGGCAAAAATATTAAGTTGCCCTTGGTGTTGTGTTTTATTTTTGTGTCACTGTGACCCTGCTATCACATGATTGACCTTCATTTATTTTCATGAAGATGCATTTCATGTATTTGTTTAATATTTGTTTTGTTTCAAGCACATGTATCAATATTTGCTTAGTATGTTTTATGATTATCAGGGAGCACATTTCTCAAGTGGTTGCAAAGTCAAATAGACAGCTGGGTATGATAGACCTTTTTGTAAATTTAGATACGACCCCTATCAATCTTTTAGAGTATGAAATTACAGTAGGCCTATTCTTCACAGTCAGCACTGCTGCTACCTGTATCTCAGTAGTCTTCAAAGTCAGCACTGCTGCTATTTTGAATCATGTAATGCAGGAGGTAGGAATATTTCTACACTCATTGACTATTAAAGTAAAGTCAGGGATTGTCTAATGTACGAGGATATCAACTTTTTTCGACATGCTCAAAATTCTTAAGAACTAGTCACAAGGCAATAAAAGAAATAAAAAAGGATACCTCCTCCATTGACATCCCAAAGGTGAACAATAGTCCACATGATTGAAAAAGAAGAAGGAAAAACTACCATAGGCAGCAAGCAAGGTGATTGCTTTCCATATGGCCTAAATTCAATTATAAAAATTCACAGCAACAATAGATTTATAAGCAGGGATGTCTAAGAAATCAATTTTATCATTTTGACATTAAGAATTAAGAACTAAAAAAATGAAAGCGTTAATTTCGTATTCCTTTTTTTTTCCAAAATGTACAGGCAGGATATTCAACATAAATTATAAGATATCATTTTAGACAGTTTTTTGTCTGCAAAGATCCTGACAGGATGTCTTGCACAATTCATATGACTTATATGTGACTCCTTGATTTAATTCTTTTTGTTTGTAGACTCCGATCTTGGCCATCGTGTAATCTAAAATTCTCACGAGATATCGGTACAGATGTCATCGTTTTGATTACATTGCTTGCTGCTAAAATCAGCAGAGATGGATGCCTGTGAGGGGAGAACATACCTGTATAATTAGGGTCTATGTCTGTGATGAAACAAGTCCTAATGCACATGCAGGGAGAGAGAGAGAGAGCAAGAGAACAATTAGAGAATGACAGATCATCTTAATGGGGTATTTCATAATACTTTCGTCTCCATTGTTCTCATGAGAGACATGTAAGATAGCACAGGGCACAAGTAAACATTGAAAAATTACGAAAATATATAACCGAAGTTGTACCTCAAGGTCAGGGGACTAAGGGAATAATAGTGTTACCCAGGAAGAGTGTGGTGTATGATGTGGTTGGTAATCACTTTGAAAGACGAACATTGTTGTTCATCGTAATAGATGGTGTTTGGTACTCATTGGTTGACCAACAGCTCAGGATCAATTATGCAATGTCACGAGGGTGCAACTTGCATTCATTTATTATTCAACACATTGAGGATGCTACCATTTTGGCAGATACTAGAGATGAAGATATTCTGTATGTAGTTTCACATGCTGCAGTTTTTTTGATAGGAACCGTTCCTCACATTTACACCTCTGGATCAAAGTCATTAAATGTTAACTATGTTGTAGATTACCTCTCTCTGATAGTTATTAGATTGTTAAAAAAAAATCAAGATCAATTTGTGGTAAAGTAGAATGGCCGTATTAAGACCCATTCAAACAACTATATCTTCATACTCTTTTTTTTTAAATGTTTTTTGTCCTCCCTTCTTTCTCTTTCCCTTTTATATAGACGGCACCAGAGTTCAAGACCATGCCCGGGCCAAGCAGAAACCATGATGGATATTGGTACCAGAGCTATCTTTGGTGAGGAGCATGACATGTTCCGGACAAGTGCACGTAGGTTCTTCCAGGAAGAGGTAGCACCCAATCAGGATAGGTATAGTCTTAAATATTGGCATTAGTTGGTAGATGTCGCCTGTGACTTAGAGATGAAAAGAATTGATTTACTGAAAGGTCATTCCACAAACTGAAAGTGAGGGTGTAGAGTTGGGTCACCACACCAGGGTTGCCCCCTACTTTATATGAATGGTGCAAATGGTTCCAATCATGCTAAGGTTTTGGCACTACCGGGGGGGGGGGGGCAGTCGGATGTATTGCTGTACACATGCGTGAGCAAATTATTTCCAAGCACCCCTTAAACAAGTTTTTCTCTGTGTGCAAAATAACCCCCTAAATAAGTTTTTTGCAAGCTTCATTTACACATTTTTGCCCCTAAACAAGTTGCCGCCAGAACCCTGAAACAATTTTTGTCTACTTGCTATTACAATAAACTTACATAGACAAAACTATTTTCATGGGAAAAAACATACCCTAAAAATTTGGCTAGTCTTTAAAAAAAGCTTTGGATAAAAATACCCTAAATTCGTTTGACCCTGCAATTGACAATTGACCAGTCTTTCAAAACCACCCTTATTTGGGTCACACATGGGTATAGCAATATATTTAATGGCCATGATCTTTGGTTTAACAGGCAAGCTTGCTCCCTAAGTGAAATGAAACTGGGAGGATTTTGCTCCAATCCAATCTATTCTCAAGAAAATATGTAAAGCCAAATATGATATTTTAAAAAAAATTGAAGGAGTACTTGATGCTGAAGCACTTTCTTAAAAAAGCATCGCTACGTAGCTAGTATAACCATATATTGCACTGGTCTTCTAGTCAATATGGTAGTAAACTTCATGTGCATCATCTTGAGAAAGGTTATTTTCCCACATCTGCTGCTCTAGGTTTTGTCTATTTTGTTCTGCCTGGTCCACAAATAAAATGTGAAACATTTTCTAACAATTAAATGCAATGGAGTAACTTTTTTGACAATCTTTCTTTCTAAACTTTCTGAATGGTTACTCTTGTGTAAGGCTTTTTTGTTAAACACTGACTGTATATACAGCGCGTATCGAAAACAAGTTTACACCTAGAAATAATCCTGTAAAATTGTATATTTGTGTATCCTGAGGCTTTTCTACATTTAAATATTGGTACCTAATGTACCTCTTTAAGCAAATGATGATATAACTGTTGAAAAATATTTTCACTTGAGTGAGCACCACTTAATTTTGAAAAGTTTGTGAAAAATGATTTGTGGAGAACTTGGGGGTATTTGTTGAATTGGCATCATATCTTAGAACGTTTATGGATCTACACATGTAGTTCATGAAATATAGACATATAAGGTAATCAGTTATGTTTTGCACATGTTTTAGGTCATATGATCATGGTCAAAGGTCACATTGGGTCAATGGACATAATATGTTATTAGCATGTGAGTGTTTTCTTTCGTGAATTATTCAAAAGCTGTTTTCAAAGTCAGCACTGCGGGTACTGTATATCAAATCGTGTAATGCAGGCGAGACTGCCCGAGGCATTTGACTATCTAGCCATTTTGAAGCTTGGGAAAAAACTGGAGAAACAACTTTGAAATATGAAATGTATACCCTCTTTAAATGATAAAAACTTAATGAAAGAATGATGCAGATGTCTAAACTTTTGTTCTCTGATCCAACTTGCACAAAAATTTGAAGGTTGTGCTCATTTCTTGGGTGGCAAAGTTGATGCAAAATATTTAGATATATCTGTTTTATTTAAATTTGCTTAAAATGTAAAATCTATGAGAAATGTTCCACTCGGTCAGTTTCTTTTTGCCTTTTTTTTTGACACCACATGAAAATGAGCATTTCTGCTAAGACCGATTTCTGCAAGTCTTACAAAAGTGAATATTACCCTCTCAAGTGTAATATTCTGCTGATGAGACCCAAACCTAGGAATTTATGTGAGAAAATTAATCAGCATGTTGTATATTTTTCAATGCCCAGGACTTTTTCAAAGTGTAAACTTTTTATTGATACGCACCGCATATCATCAAGCATTCTGCTGCCCCATACCATCTCATGATTTTAAGGCTTTATGATAACATAATTTGATATTTAACAATATTGCTTAGAATATTCATAATTCATTGTCAAAACATGATTTTACCCTATTTATTGTTATCCAATAGGTATGAGAAGCAGAGACACGTTGATAGGGAGATTTGGGAGAAGATGGGCGCCGCTGGCTTGCTAGGTGTTGCCATTCCAGCAGATAAGGGTGGGGTTGGTGGAGATCTTCTTATGACTGCAATCACATGGGAGGAGCAGTAAGTAACAAATTGCATGGATTTTTTTTCTTTTAGCTGGCAAGTGCATTTGAACATAGGTAATTTTGTTGAATTGTGATCGATGATGAACGGAGCCCAGCAGGTGACATGAAGAGAAAAAATTCTCAGTGAATTATTTTGTTCCCTCAAAATATATTTCGTTCCCACATGATATGCACTAATGGCGATCTTAGGAGGAGAGAGATGAAATATTATTTTGTTCCCACAAAATAATTATTCCATCTCTCTCCTCCAAAGATCGCCACATAGTGCATATCACTTGACGGAATATGCCCAATGCGGTGATCTCGTGAGGAAAGAGAAAAAATAATATTTTGTTCCCTCCAAATATAATTTTGTTCCCACAAAATATTATTTTGTTCACTCAAAATATTATTTTGTTCCCACAAAACATTTCTGTCGTAATTACTCATAGGCCATATTATTTGAAAAGTGGGCGTGGTTCATGACGTCAGAAATAGAAATTGCCAAAGGGTGAGGAGATAGAACTTGTCGCAACGTTAATATACACACCCTCAACCAACATGATATATTCCACAGCATTAATAACATTTGTAGCCCAGTTTGACCTTTGTCCTGGCATTGTTTTAAATGCCTATCAAACACACAACGACTTCAAGCAGATGATAATCTTAAGGTGAATATATCACCAAAGTGTCCATTTTGAAATATGAGTTTCATTTTTTGGCTTTACCCCCAAACAAGCAATATATTTCTGTTAAATTGAAATTAGGTAAAAAACAATATGTAGTCCCATGTATAGAATTTCTACTATGGTTCCGATTCTCCTATAAGGAGATGTGTAAGAAAAATGATGTTGGTATAATTATGCTCCCCTTTTGTATATAAAATTCCATATGAGTTTTGTTAGAAATATTTGATATAGATTTGAAATAGAGCCAATACAAATATTTGGAAAATGTCCACTTTTGCTTGGAATTGCCCGGATTCATGTATGTGGATTTTATTATGAATTTTATTCAATTCGATATCAAACATGATATGTTTATTCCACTAAATATTTAAGAGGAATGTAAGAAAGCTGGTGTGGTTTATGACGTCACAAAAATAACATTCCTCAAGATGCCAAAGTAGAACCGGTCGGATTCTTGATATAAGGTATTTATATTGCGCACATATACACCTTGTTAGGTGCTCAAGGCGCACCTATATTACCCGGCTAAGCTAGGCATTCATAGCGCACACAGCTTTTTAAGGAATAACTTCCTACCGGTACCCCTTTACCTCACCTGGGTTGAATGCAGCACATTGTGGATCAGTTTCTTGCTGAAGGAAATTACGCCATGGCTGGGATTCGAACCCACGACCCTCTATTTTCAAAGTCCGAAGACTAATCCACTGGGCCACAACGCTCCACTCAATATGCACACCCTCAACTTAACCTTTGCCAATAGATTCACATAATATCCATCTTGTTGGTATTTTAAACATTTTCCTTATATGTATTTCTGGCATTTGCAAGAAAATTTTGACCTTTTATTAGTATTTTATTCTGCACTTATTCAAAAACAAGACAGCATGTACAAATAATATTTAGACCCTTTCTCACCCAACCAGGTAGCCTGAGTAGGGAATAGGTCATGGCCATGGCCCACAGGCCTTCCCTCCCACACCCGATTAGGTGAAAAAAAGATCATTACATATAATAGGGTTACAATGAATTGGAATTCCATGATATAAAACAGGTAGGTTGCACAAAAAAGAACCAACTTATGCTTGACATAACCATAGAAAACCAAGAGGAACAGATATTTGATTAAAATAATTGAGCCAGAATTAGGAAACAGTTGAAATAAAAAACTTTACTACGCATGAGATAAAAGATATAACAAAACCAGAATATTGGACACTGTTTAAAAAAGAATGAAGCTTGAAAATGTGTTTTGGACCTTTAGACATATTTTGATTTATATTTTAATCTAACTGGAACTTTAGGATATCCCTTTTGAGGACAGAACATGATTGTTTCCTGAGAATATTTCAACTCTGCATTCAGAGGGCAGGGTTTCCCGTACTATGGGATATCTGTGAATTGCAGTCTGATGGAGTCTCTCTGTTCTTGCCTTTAGGTGTACAAGTTTAACATCTATGTCAGAACGCCTTACACGTATTCCAATATTATCCCTTGCGACTTCGCAAACAGTCATGCCATACAAGAATTTAACAAAAAAAGGACACATTTTATGACCTAAATGACCTTAAACTGACCTATGAGTGATTCTGCTGTCCAATGGTCCAGAAATATATACCGGTATTTGATTTTTCATTAGCTTTAATTTGATACCAAACATGACATGTTTATTCCTTAAGATATGGAATTCATATTTAAGAGTATGTGAAAAAGTGGGCGTGGCCTATGACGTCAACAACGAAATATGCCCAAGGGTACTGCAACTTCTAGCAAAAAATCGCAGTCATACCCAACTTGACAGTTACATGAATGTTGGGGTTCTACTTGACTATAAGGTTAAGTTTTTGAAATACATGTATCATTATAACTTAGAAAGTGTATGGAACTAGTTCATGACACTTAAGGATAATCAAGTATCCCTGATCATTTGCATGACTGTGTGTCAGATTGTTGGGTTAAATGATCAAGGTCAAAGGTCATTTAGGGTCAATGAACTTATTATAAATGATGTTTATTGTGAATAATTATTCATTATAGTTGTTTTCAAAGTCAGCACTGCCGCGATTTTGAATCGCGTAATGCAGGCTATAGAGGCATTTCGCTTGTTATTAGAGTCGTGTTGCTGATATTTCACCATCACTTTCAGTCTTGTAATTAACAATATATCGATCATTCCCGATATTGCATCTATAGTATTAGACATGATCTTGCCATTACTGTTTTTCAAATAGGATCCTTTATTTTACTGCATTTTTATCTCGCTCGCATAGAAAGAGAAAAAAATGTAGGCGCTGCTCTTCCGACAGCAGTCACAAAGCTGACAATGTTTTCAAAGTTTTTGAAATGTCATCATAGCTTAGAAAAGTATATAGACCTAGTTCATGGAACTTGGACATGAGGGTAATCAAGTTTTACTGAATGTCCAGCCTGATTTTCAGGTCGCTTGCACTAGGTCAAAGATCATTCACGGTCAATGAACTTAGACCATGTTGAGGGAACCACATGAAAATTTTAACCAAGGTTAAGTTTTTTTAATTATGATCATAACTTTGAAAGTATGTGGATCTAGTTCTTGAAAATTGAACGCAAGTTTAGTCGAGTATCAATGAGCCATCCTGCCTGAGTTTCAGGTTACCTGACCAGGGTCGAAGGTCATTTAATATCAATGAACTTTGGCCATGTTGAGGGTATTTGTTGAATTATCATCATAACTTTGAAAGATTATGGATCTATTTCATGTAACGTTAAATGAAGGTTAATGAAGTATCATTGATCATCTTGCACAAGTCTTAAGTCACATGATCAAGGTTGAAGGTCACTTAGGGTCAATCAACATAGTATTTAAATATCATATTCATGGTGTTTTTTTATGAATAATTATTCAGAATTGTTTTCAAAGTCACCACTGCTGCTATATTGAATCATGAAATATGCAGGCAAAACTGCCAGTGTCCTTTTACATGTTCAATAAACAAACAGGTTTGACCTCTTAATTCTGATATTTTTATAGGTTTTGTACGGGGCACATTTGGATCCATGAAGGAATGGGTTGACACTAATTAGTATTATCATTGTTACATTGTGCTCAATGTCAAGCGGTGTTTACCTGTGTTACAGTATGTAATAAAAGTTTGCTTTTCCATAGAAAAAATGTTGAGAGATTCCTGTGTCCCCCCCCCCCCTTTATGTTATTTTTAAGCTACTCATGATACCAAGTTATCCTTAAAAAATGATGACACACTTCAATGTTGAGGCAATTCTGGATATGGTAGAAATAATGTCTGTCAAATTTATATTAATTCATTGTCTCCCTTTTACTGTTTCAGAGCCTATGTGAATGGAGCTGGCACATCATTTCCTCTACACAGTGACATTGTTATGCCATACATTGAAGAGTATGGTACCCAGGAGCAGATTGAGAAGTTTCTTCCAGATATGGCAGCAGGAAAGAAAATTGGGGCTATTGCTATGACAGAACCAAGTGCAGGAAGGTGGGCAATCTAAGTTTCCTGTAGGCAGAATTCTTTCATTTCACCGAAAATATACTGGGTCTAACCCCCCCACACACACAAGATCAATCCAAATTTGATTGGACTTTTATGTCATCCTTAAATGACAACATATTAACATCTGTATGAGTGTTCAACTTTCCATATGATTAGGACCATGCATCAAAGAACACATTGATATGCATCAGGCAATCACCTATAGATTTTGGGATCACAAAGTAAGAGGTCATAGGTCACAGACTTTAAGAACACTTTAGATCAGTCATTCTCAATTATTTTTGTTGAAGCGCCACATATTTTTTCACGAATCTGTACTGCTCCACTAGCGCTAACGAGCGAAATATTGCTGAGGGGCCTCTGGTTAATTGAAGCATGTCTCTTTCACATCCTTTGATTTTAGATAATCAGCTTCGGAAACAAAGTTTCTGATTTTCAATACATTGTAAACTCCTTCTGTGAAAATTATTTCACATTTTGTGATGCCACACTAATATGCAAATTAAGAGCTTTATCTTGTATCTATATATATATGTCTCCGCATTTTCAGATATGATATTCAATTCAATTTAATTTATTTTGTCATTCAATTTGAATGAAAACAAGAACAAAATTCAACATAGAATAATTGATACACGTATTCAATAAGTGATTCCAATATAAATTAACACTGTGCATGTCAAATTTAAATCATTATAATCAATAATTAAATCAATATAATTATATATCATTAGAAGAATGGAGAATTTGATGTGCTTTGCCAGGAGTCCAAGTTGATTAAAAGCATGGTTTGTCAAGTACAAGAGTGTTAAATCATGGATTTATCGTCATCATTTCAAACGCTGCATCTGAGCAATTCCATCAATTTTTAATGTATAATTTGGAAATGGGAAATTACTAGCTGTAGAAATGGTTGACAACGTGATAGATATCTGATGAACGGGGCTATCAGATCACTTGTGATCATAGTATTTTGTATACCTCTATTTTGATGCACATACTATTGACAGTCGCACATGATTCCATACACTAAGCATTCAAAAACCATAACGTTAGATTAAATAAAAATGAAATTCAATAAAGGATGAAGTTTAAAATATAACTGACTTGTTTTTATTACTTTATGCGAAATTATCATCAAATATCAAATCTACATGCATATTTTTCCCACTTTTTTCATACCGGCTCCCGAGCACCACTCCGCAAGGCTCGGTGCGCCACAAGTGGCGCGCCCCCCGCTATTTTAGAATCCCTGCTTTAGATGTTCTGTTATACACTAGTATGTCCTTGATCTGGCAATTGTGGAAGCATAAGTTTTGATTTTAGAATATATTACTAATTTTCAATTGATGTGGTCACTTCTTTAAAACTGTAAACACAATTTGAATTTTAGGACACATATTCTAAATAAAGAATTGTGACAGGTTAAATTCCTCTTTAATTATGTTTTGCTGAAGTTGTAACATTCTTATTTACCCAGGCATATCTAAACCATGAGCTTAACAAAGGAGACCCAATTCAGTCAGAATATTTCATGCTTAAGAGCTTGCAAAGACAAGGACATACACTTTTATTCTTTTTTCTCTCCCATTTGTGATTTGGTGCCATGAGGCATTCAAGTTGTAAAAGTGATCATCATATTTATTTTTACTGCACAGTGACTTACAGGGAATCAAAACCATTGCAAAGAAGGATGGAGATGACTATATCCTCAATGGAAGTAAGGTAAAAACCCTAGATTTCTTGTTCTTTTATTTATAACATTTGTAGGTCCACAACTATCTAGTGGTTCTTGGATGGTTTCAGTTAGGGGAACAGAGCAATTTTCACCCTTGCAGGCTTTGTGTCATGGCCATATTTTGTAAATTGTATGGAATATTCCTGGAATTCTTGTTTATCAGTTTTTCTTCTTCCTGACATGCAGACAATGAAGATAATCTACAACTTAGTCATCAATGAAATAGAATTTCAAGCCAAATTTAATCTGTTCCTGTGTAACCTTCTTTATTCAGTGTTTAAGTTCAGTATTTCATGAGTTAATGCTCGGTCCGTTTCAGGTACACGTGTACTGAATTCCATGGCCGTGTACAAGATAGCATCTGTATAAAACTTGTGTTGAAGTTTTAAACAAGTGAACAATTATTAAACTGAACACAATTCTAGCATGCTCATAGCCTCACCTTAATTCCAAGTTCTCAGATGCTGCACAAGTTTTAATCTCTAAAATTCCACTTTCATCTCCACCATTGAAGTTCTGTTTTTGCGCAAAAAGCCACAGCGCTCACTCACACTTTTCATACGCCCATCGTATTACGTATTATGGTATCACGCTTGATGTCCGTCGGTCTGCTAACTTTTCCTTGTAAAAGCAATAACTTAAGTTTGACTTAACCTACACTCATATAATTTGGTGTGTATGATACTAGCATGGATTCCAGGAAGCCTTTTGATTTTGAGATTAAAAGGTCAAAGGTTAAGGTCACAGTGACATGTTTTCATCTTACCCTTCTGCAGTCCTTGTAAACCCGATAACTTTCAGTGTATACTACTAGCATAGATCCCAGGAAGCCTATTGATTTTGAGATCATAAGGTCAAGGTCCCAGTGACCTGTTTTTGTCTTAGACTGCAGTCTTTGTAAATGCGATAACTTAGTTAAACTTAACCTAGGCTCGTATAATTCGATGTGTATGATACTTACATGTATCCCAGAAGTTTTTTTAATATGAGGTCAAAAGGTCAAGGTCATACTGACATATTTTCATCCTACCCTTCTGAAGTCCTTGTAAATGCCATAACTTAAGTATGACTTAGCCTAGGCTCATATAATGTGGTGTGTATGATACTAGCATGGATCCCAGGAAGCCTATTGATTTTGAGGTCAAAAGGTCAAAGGTCAACATCACAGTGACATGCTTTCATCTTACCCTTCTGAAGTCCTATTTAACGTGATAACTTAAGTTAAACTTAACCTCTGCTCATATAATTTGATGTGTATGATGCTAGCATAGATCCCAGCAATTCTATTGATTTTGAAGTCAAAATGCCAAGGTGAATTCGCCACCTTTTACTTTTCTTGCTTGACCAATAACTCCATTTTATGCATTACATGCGGACGTATAATGTACTTGCCTTAGCGGCACTCTCGTTTTATGAATTGAATCTGTCTTGGACCGGCCTGTGGTGCGGGCAGCTCAAAGTTTACATACTACAGTATTCAGTGACATTATGCTTGATAGAACAGGCTATTAGCTTTTTGCTGCTCCTTCATAGTATTTAAATACACGACCATAAAAAATATGCTGTGTACACATGTATCAAAAATTGACTTTCAACACGGGCCTAGTTTATTCCCATCATTTTATCCATGTATCAACTTCTGTTATTGTTATGGAACAGCAGTGCATTCAAGCTTGAGTAGGGTTGTGTTTAAGAAAACCCTTGCCTTTCATCTCTCTATTGCCAAATCCTTCAGGTTTTCATCACAAATGGTTTCCTGTCTGATGTGGTTATTGTGGTGGCAATCACAGACCTGAGTGCTCAGAAGAAGGCCCATGGAATTGGCTTGTTCTTGGTCGAGGAGGGCATGCCAGGATTCACAAAGGGTAGGCCCTTGGAGAAAGTTGGACAAAAGGCTGTGGTAAGTCATTTAACTTGGAAGGTGTACGTAACAGATGTCTATTCTTTAGACACCTAGCACAGTGCCAGATTCTGGAGATTTCAAGTTCAGGGGGAATGGGGTAGATAGACACAACCATTGTCCAAGTGAAGAGTATAAGAAAGTGTATGTTCTACTATCGAGAACTAAGACCTGAAATTGTGTTATGTTTTTGGCTGGCCTTTGTAATAGCTGCCCTCAGCTAGCTTGCACAAATATAAACATAGAGCGCATTTATCACTTTTTCTGTTTTGTTAGAGTAAAATCAGAAGCGGTGTTCAATTTTTGTCTCGCTCTCCAGAGGTGAAGGCGAGACTTATGGGGTGTTGCAAGAAACTTGCGATCAAATACAAGTCTATATGCCGTGCAATTAATTGCAAAATTGCAATTGATTGCTAATCTGCTTCGTGAAACAAGGAGTGTAATCTGATTTGCTGTAGCTAGAAGTGATCAATCAATTGTAAAATTGCAACAGAATATTTGCGATTGATTACAAATATTTTCTTGCAACACCCCCTTAAGGATCCAAATTTTGTCCGTTGTCCCTCCGTCACAAACCTTATGACACATAAGTCCACAACTGTAAGTCACATTTCAAACAAACTGGGATGGTAGATGGACTTGGGGGACCTGCATGTTATGCTGCAGTCGGAGGTCACATGGTAAGGTCAAAGGTCATTTTCAGGTCAACGTTAAAGTTTACATGCAAGACTTTTATGACACCTAACTCCGCAACCGTAAGTCACTTTTCAACCAAACTTGGATGTTTAGACTTTGGGGACCTGCATGTTATGCTGCAGTCGGAGGTCATATGGTAAGGTCAAAGGTCATCTTCAGACCAACGTTAAAGTTTCCATGCAAGACTCTATTATGACACATAACTCTGCAACCATAAATCACTTTTAGACCAAACTTGGTTGGTAGATGTACTTAGGGGACCTGCATGCTATTGTGTTGGGAGGTCACATGGTATTTTGTTTTTCCTAAAATTATTACTTTTAAACCATTATTAGTAGAGTTAATAGGAGATTTTTACCTAAATTTTCAAATTTTTAGAGCCTTTTTTCATTCAAAAAGTAGGTTTTATCACCTTTTTGTTCTTGGATATTAGACGATACAAGTTCAACAATAGCAGGCAGCTTCTTATTCCTCTACTTTGGGTTTTACAGATACAACTGTATTTACGAAATGAATGAGAAATGTCATTTATCCATATTTGTCCTGTACATACTGCACTGCATACATGTATGTCCATGAATTGACCACCATGACACAAGGGGCCCGTTGCATAAAACTTTTGACCTGAGAAAACTTAGGTTGTTTTTAGCACAGTTTTTGCCCTGTGTTAAAGGCAATGGCAGAAATCAGACTAACCTTAGTTTTCAGTTTTTTCTCGCCTGCATAGCAGAGCAAAACTATCGGTCGTCAACATTGAAATCTTAACCAAGGATAAGGTTTTGAAGTGTCATCATAACTTAGAAGTATATGGACCTAGTTAATGAAACTTGGACATAAGGGTAATCATGTATTACTGAACACCCTGCCTGAGTTTCAGGTCACATGATTAAGGTCAAAGGTCACTTAGGGTCAATGAACTTTGGCCATGTTTGGGTTATTTGAGGAATTATCATCATAACTTTAAAAGTTTATGGATCTAGTTCATGAAACTTGAACATAAGAGCAACCATGTATCCCTGAATATCATGTGCGAGTATCAGGTCACATGACCAATGTCAAAGGCCACTTTAGGTCAACAAACTTTGGCTATGTTGGGGGTATTCGTGGAATTGTCATCACTTTGAAATTTTATGGATCTAGTTCATGAAACTTGGACATAAGAGCAACCAAGTATCCTTGAACATCCTGTGTGAGTTTTAGGTCACATTACCAAGGTCAAAGGTCATTTAGGGTCAACAAACTTTGGTAATGTCTGGGTATTTGTGGTACCATCATAACTTTAAGTTTATGGATCTAGTTCATTAAACTTGGACATAAGAGCAGTAATGTATCCCTAAATACCATGTGCATGTTTCAGAACATGGCCAAGATCAAAGTTATTTAAAGGTGAATGAACTCTGGCCATGTTTGGATTACCGGGTATGTTTTGAATTGGCATCATAGCTTAAAAAGTTTATTGATCTAGCTCATGAAACATCAACATGAGGGTAATCAAGTATGAATGATTGTTATGCGCATGTCTTAGGTCACATGGTCAAAGGTCATTTTGGGTCAATGGACATAACAATTATCATATTAGTGTTTTCTTCTGTTAATGATTATTAGCTGTTTTCTAAGGCAGCGCTGCTGCTATATCGAATTGCGTAATGCAGGCAAGACTGCCAGAGACGTTCCACTTGTTACCAGAGTTATATCAGGTAAAAATTTTTATGCAACAGGCCCAAGGAGTTAAGAAGAAGAAGTTGTGGCAAAAAATGTGATTTTGGGGGGTTTTGGAGGCCACTTTTTTCTCGGACCCGAGACAAAAAATATTGTTATTTCATGTTGAGATTCATAAGGTAAAAGGTGCCCAAAAACTGTTGCCACAGTAAAATAGAAAATCACCAATTTATAGCCCACTCCTATTATTTGTTTTCATAGTCAATGAATTTTGTATGTATAAGGACTATTAATTCTTTCGTAGTAAAATTGAAGGTCACCAGGTCAAGGCCAAAGGACATTTTTAGTCTATAAACTCTGACAAAATGTACAACTTTAACATAATTTCAAAAGTATATATCATATTTATATTTTTAATTCCATGTAGCTTGTATAAGGAGTATTCAATGTGTCAGCAAGAAAAGAAATAATTGTTTTTCTTTGTGACAGCTGTATGTACATATTTGTGCCATGTGAATACTAAAACAAATTGACATTTCAATTTTGTAAAAATTGATTACTGCTTGTTTGATTTGAATTGTGTCATGAAAACGATTCTGCCTGGGTGTTCTTGTTATTTATTTACATTCAATTCATCAAATCAGTCTTGTAATTACACAAAACATGATTTTCCTTTTGTTAGGACACCTGTGAGCTTTTCTTTGAGGATGTCCGTTTGCCAAAGTCTGCTCTGTTGGGAAAGGAAAATCAAGGATTCTACTGCCTCATGAATCAGTTGCCCAGAGAACGGCTTATTGTAGCTGTAGGATGCCAGGCCCATGCCGAATTCATGTTTGAAGAGACCAGGAATTACGTCCGGCAGCGCAAGGCATTTGGCAAAACGCTTTCAAATCTCCAAGTATGTATGCAAAAAGGGGAACAAATCATTGTGAATTTTCAAGTTCTGTTCATGTTCTTGAGATAAAATAATCTAGTGGAAAGATTCACTACACAGGATTACAATTCAGATGCCTGTCATTTCAAATATAATTTAGAGAAAAGCAATATATATACTGAAAAATTATACATGGCATATTCTATGTGCTGTACTTATGACATGCTGCAAAATATAGTCATTATTGAGGGGGGTGAACATTCTTACATTATAAACTAATTCTTAGGTGCATTATACTTGTAATTAATGCTCGGGGCGGGGGCAGTCAAATGTATTGCTGTACACACTCATGGCCAAATTATTTGCAAACACACCCTAAACTAGTTTTTCTCTGTGTGTAAAATAACCCCCTTAACAAGTTTTTCGCTGGCTTTATTTACTCATTTTGACCCCTAAACAAGTTGCCAGAATATGACCTCGGGGAAAAAGCATAGGGAGAAAAAAACATACCCTAAACACGTTTGGCTAGTCTGAAAAAAAAACTTTGGAAAAAACACCCTAAATACATTTGACCCTGCGATCGACCATTTACCAGTCTTTCAAAACTACCCCTTTTTTTAAAAAAAAATTGGTGTTTTTGATACCCTTAACGAGAGCACGCGCGGCCCGCGGCCAAAACTGAAAAAACACCCCTTTAGTCTTCCAAAATGTTCAACTTGCTCTAATTTCTTTATTTCTTCACACTTGGTACATATGATCCAAGGGTTATACCACATGTGTGTCCATTAGGGTGATGTGGTCAAAGGTCATATAGGAGTCAAAAGGTTAAATGATAGTGTTAAATTTTTGTTCAACTTGGTCTTATTTCTTTATTTCTGCATCAATTATGTTTGTTAACACTTGGTACATATGATTCTTGGGTAATACCATATGTGTGTCCATGAGGGTGATGGGTCAAAGGTCATATAGGGGTCAGAAGGTCAAATGATAATTTTGAAGATTTTGTTCAACTTGACACTTGGTTCATATGATCTTTGGGTTATACCACATGTGTGTCTTTTAGGGTGATGGGGTCAAAGGTTATCTAGGGGTCAAAAGGTCAAGTTTATGTTCAAATTGCTCTCATTTCTTTATTTCTGCATCGATTATGTTGAACATTTGGTACATATGATCTTTGTGTAATGCCGTCCATGAGGGTAATGGGGTCAAAGGTCATCTAGGGGTCAAAAGGTCAAGTTTTTGTATAAATTTCTCCCATTTCTTTTTTTTCATTTAATTATGTTTACCTTTGGGACAAATAACCATTTGGTAATACCACACGTGTGTCCATGAGGATGATAATGTCAAAAGATCATATTGCGTATTTTATCTATCACGATATCAGCTGTGAGACTCATGGTTTGTCAACCACCTTGTCATAAGTAGACTGCATTCAAAGCCTGTCTATAGTGAAAATCTGTGTTTTGGTAGCCACCAACTTTTCCCCTTTTCAAAGAAATATGTGTTTTGAACCTGTTTATAAAGGCTGACTTTTTCCAGTGGCCACTCTTTTGGATGATGCTTCAGCAGTGCTCTGATATCTTCCATTAGATCTAACTCAGGCTTAATCGACATTTTTTCCATGTTTTGTAGGTAATCCAACATAAGCTTGCAGAATTGAAGACTTTGATATGTGTGAGTAGGAGCTTTGTAGATGATTGTTTGGAGTTAGGGAACAATGGAAAGTTGGACACCTACACTGCTTCCATGGCTAAATACTGGTAAGGATACTCAAAATCATGAAAACATCCAAAGATTATAATGTTTTCTTTTTCACATTTATTCTAAAGAGATGGGCACTTTCATTAGTAAGGTGTTAAATTTGTTAGTTTTGATATTCCATATATTTGTAGTTACAACTGGCAAAGGATGGAGAGCTGAAACTAGTTGCCTTGTCTTTCAAAATAATAAAGAACATTTAACGAATGATGCAATGAATAAGGTGCATTGTTGCATACATGTATCATCTTTGTGAGTCACAGTACCCAACTAAATTGACCAATAGGGACAGGATAATGCCTGGAATCACCCCTTAATGAGAACATCATGCTATTAAGTCTTGTAAAGCAAGTCAAGTCATGATATTATCAGATCAATATAAATAACATGAACCCTCTATAATGCTTTAGTAAAGGGCCATTGATGTGAATTACAGTTTCTACAAGAATTATTTGTAAGCTGTACTTTAAAAACATTGAAAAAGTGGAGCGCCTGTGGCAGTCTTACTTGCTTCGCGTGATTGAAAATAATAGCAGTGCTGACTTTGAAAACTGCTATAAAATAATTATTCACAAAAAACACCATTCATATACAATACTTCTTTCATTGATAGTAAATGACATTTGACCTTGATCATGCGACCTAAGACTTGTCAGTGATACTCAATTACCCCTATATCCAAATTTTATAAACTATATCTATAAACGTTGAAAGTTATGACAGCAATATAATGATTACCTCCAAAATGGCCATAGTTCAATGACCTTAAATGATTTTTGACTTTGGTCATGTGACCTGAAACTTGAATGAAATGTTCAATGATAGTTGATTACTCTTATGTCCAAGTTTCGTGAATCAAATCTCTAAAGTTATGATGGTAATTCAACAGATACCCCCAACATGGCCAAAGTTCACTGACCCTTGACCTTGGTCATGTGACCTGAAACTTACACTAGATGTGCAGTGATACTTGATTACTCGTATGTTCAAGTTTCATGAATCAGATCCATACACTTTCAGAGTTATGGTTATTCAACAAATACCCCTAACAAGGCCAAAGTCCATTGACCTTTGACCTTGGTCATGTGACCTGAAACTCGCACAGGATGTTCAGTGATACTTGATTACGTTCAGTGATACTTGATTACTGTAATGTCCAAGTTTTATGAACTTGACCAATAAACTTTCAAAGTTATGATGGTAGTTAAACAACAACAAACAAATTTGCTGAAGTTCATTGACCCTAAATGACATTTGAACTTGGTCATGTGACCTTAAACTCAGGCAGGATGGCCAGTATAAACTTATGTCCAAGTTTCATGAACTAAGCCCATATATTTTTTAAGTTATGATGACATTTCAAAAACTTAACCTTAGGTTAAGATTTTTATGTTGATTCACTCAACGTGGTCTAAGTTTATTGACCCTAAATGACCTTTGACCTTGGTCATATTTCAGTAACAGTTCCATTTATTTCACATCTCTCATAAAAACATTCAAATAACAGATGCAATATAAAAACATATTCATGCAAATATACACAATAGAAACAAGAACAAATACACAATAAATCAATTGTAAAAGTGGACAGATAGGAGTGAATAATATAAAGTAGCACTGAGTGGATGTGGGGGATCAGTAATAAGCCATTGGATCCCTTATATACTGCAAAAAGAAACCAGTTATGGATTTAATAGAAATAGAAAAGAGAGACCATACATCCAAAAAAATAAATAAATAAAAAGTAATAATCGGGGGGGGGGGGATGGAGAAGGGGGTAACATGAAATAAGTTGAATTTACCTATTAATGTAACAATTCAAATAATAATCTTATATTTGTTTCCTTTTATAATTATTAAGGTTGGGCATTGCTTCATATCTTGGGGCAAAGAATTCATAAAACTGGTTCACCATTATTAGTACTTCTAGAAAATTGATAAACCCAAGAGGGGATATTAAGATCATAAGAGTTACGACAATTATACCTATTTAAAAAAATATTTATACACAAAATAATCATTAAATACTTCAGATAGGAGCTTCTTCATCGCTGAAAACACAAAACAAGCCTTTTGCAAATTGTACAAGTCATGAACTTTTAACATTTTAAGTTTGTAAGAGGATCAGTATGAGCAAGATAATGACAATCTGTAATTACTCTAATTACATGACCCAGGTGCTAAATGGGTACCCAGTAGGATGCGAAAGATATTGTATGTTTGATTTTGCCAGCGCCACAATGTGGCTGCGATGAATGCAAGGAATGCTCCCAGGGAGTGGAAATTGTGCACTTTTCGTGCTTGATTGAAATGAATCCAATGACCGGGGTAATAATATGCTGTAACGCGCTTTGGGCCACTCTGGGAAAAGCGCTTCATAAAAATTGGCTATTATTATTATTACTCTAATTGCTCTTTTTTGTAAAATGGAAATTCTATTGATAAGGTATTTCACACAATTACCCCATACAGTAATACAATAAGTTACATACGGTGAAATCATTGTGTGGTACAAAGTAACACATACATTTAATGGAAGGGTTTTTTTTTAGTCTATTCAAAATGCCAATGGCTTGAGATATTTTGGTACATAAATTATCAATGTGCACTCTCTAAGAGAGGTTAGAGTTAATGGTCACTCCTAAAAATTTGTATTGGTTACTCTTTTAATAGTGATACCGTTAGGGGAAATGTTGACAAAGTCGTCATCATTGTTCATTTTTAGATTTGAAGATCATGTAACAAATCTTATCATAGTTTACCAACAATCTACACAGCAAAAAAAGTTCTTGGACACTTAAAAAAGTTGAAATATTCCATATAGATATTTGATAAAAGGCAAATTATTGTATGTCAACATGACCAAACAATATTCCTCTTCCAGTATGACATGAAATTTTCATGTGAACAGTCATGCATGAGTGGTTAAATGCTTTGAACAATAGCAATGTCAGAAAAAGAAAATTCCAAGAAATGGACCATTCAAATGCTAATGATCATGGCCATCCTGTAGGCATACATTCAACAATTCAGCAACATCCGTTTATCATTTGAATTGAATGCTTAGGGATGCATCATGAGATGCATAATGAGATGGATCATTTGGACATTCACTTTCAAGATGAAGCTTTCCAACCAAGAGCATGCAAGAGCAATAGGAATGTTGCAGTCTAAGTGTCACCAACAACAATTTCAAATTTGAACTAGCGGTATTTGGCTACTAATGAAGTTAGAGACCGTCGTAGGAGTGGTCGACTTACGGCCACCACCCCTGCAGTAGATAGGAGGATAAGGATAATTTTCTTTTGCTTATGCCAAGATACTGAAATTTGACATTTTGTTCATCGACTAACTTTGACTTAAAATTCCAGTGGATGCATCCAAGGTAGATAACTTTCTCTTCAATATTAGAGTGGTATTTGACTTTAAGTTTGCTTTTGTCATTTAATGGATATTTATGCCACACAAACTTTCACAACTGAAAGAATGACTGATCGTTTGCTAGCAATTTTCTTTTATTGACATTGCAATTGTTTGATGCCTGTAACCAGCCATGCACTGACTGATCAATTTCTTGCAATTTTCTTTTACTGACATTGCTATTGTTCAAAGCATTTAACCACCCATGCATGACTGTTCACATGAAAACGTCATGTCATACTGGAAGAGGAATATTGTTTGGTCATGTTGACATACAATAATTTGCCTTTAATCAAATATCTATATGGAATATTTTAACTTTTATAAGTGTCCAAGAACTTTTTTGCTGAGTGTATTTGCAAAAAAAAACAATCACGTTTATGAACCAATTCAATTTGTGGTACATGTATGCTATTTAAATCTATTAGATTTTTTCCACTTCAAAAAAGATTGGTATCATCTGCAAAAAGCAAAATTGACAGAATACT
The DNA here is from genome assembly GCF_018143015.1 of Lytechinus variegatus. NCBI lineage: Eukaryota > Metazoa > Echinodermata > Echinoidea > Temnopleuroida > Toxopneustidae > Lytechinus > Lytechinus variegatus. The sequence continues at coordinate 33,697,319 of NC_054742.1, forward strand.
AATAGCAAATTGAAGATCGTTGATAATAACAAAAGCAAGAGCGGACCAAGAATCGAACCTTGCGGTATGCCTACGGTTATATTCCGACAATCAGAGATGAAATCTTGAATTTAAATTGTTTTCTACCGTTTAAATAATTAGTGAACCATTGTAAAACTAAACCTGTGATTCCATAAAATTGTAATTTCTTAAGTAAAATAAAATGGTCAATTGAATCAAATGCTTGATATAAATCTTAAAAAATGCCAACTGTGCTTTGTTTATTTTCAAAAGCTTTTGCAAGTCTATCTGTTCTAAGTTCGTGCTACTCCCATGTCTGAATCCAAATTGTTTAGTACATAAAATATCATTGTTTGAAATGTAAGTCATCAAGTTATTGTAACCAAGCCTCTCAAAAATTTTACAAAAGGTGCTCAAACAGATATAGGTCTATAATTGTGAAGTTTACTTCTATCTCTACTCTTCAAAACTGGTATTACTTTTGCTATCTTAAGAGATCTAGGAAATTTCCCTTGGGCAAGAGATGCATTAAAAATTTCACAAAGGGGAGTAACTATGGCAAGAATACTACATTTAGTGATCTTAGGATCCTTGTGTTATTCTTACTTACTTAACAAAATTCCAATGTAAAAAATGTTCAAAGTTTCCATTGACAGAATCACTTGAATCAAGTTTATTTTGAATGTCAAGACCTATGTTACAAAAATATGAATTAAACATGTTTACTATCAAATTCTTATCAACAATATGTGAACCTACATTGTCTGCATCTTCAAGCTGAAAATCATGAAATCTTGAGGCTTAATGAAGAACTTCATTTATAACTTTCCAGGTTGCACATGGATTATTTTATTTATTTAGGTGCGAATTAAACCAAGGTTTCTTATTTTTTTTCAGGTTCAGGTTCAGTGTAGTTTAGTGACAGGATAGCATTCGTCAAATATTTTCAAGAAGATACTTAAAGATTTATCAAACTTTTCATCCACATCCAGGAACTTAGGTGACCCCAATGAATTTCATGCAATCTCCTTTGAAAAATTTTTGTTTTCATCACTAAAGATTCTCCTTTTGATTTGATCAAATCATTTGACTTTTTCATAAAAGAGTGAGCACTGATAATAATAAATGGTGACAAGTGATCACTCATGTCAGTTAAAAGAATACCAGCATGAATTACCTTATCAGTTTGATTACAAAATATATTGTCAAGTATTGTGGCAGAATGTGACGTTACTCTGGTTGGCCTGGATATTTGTGGATCAAAAGAGAATGAATGCAAACCATTAACATGGTTTGAGTGGTTATCTTTCATAATATCAACATTGAAATCCCCAAGTAATACACATTAATATCTTCACGAGAAACGACATGAAGTATAGGTTGTATAAATTCAATAAATTTCACAGGATTATAATGAGGTGGACGGTAGGCCACTAAAACTATGATACTAGTATTATTCCCAATGATTTCAATGCACACACTTTATATATGTCCATTGAAGACTTCAATATCTATTCTTTTTTTAGATATAAAAGAATCAAGAACATAAATACCAACACCACCACCTCTCTTTGTGGGTCATGAGTTACCAATGTAAAGATAATGTGGCAAAGTGATAAAATTATAATGTTCGTTAGTTAACCATGATTTGGTTATACCGATAACAGACAGAGGATGATTAATGTTATCTAAACAGCTGACCGATTGATCAAGGCTTCTTGACCTGAAACTCAAGCAGGATGTTCAGTAATACTTGATTAATCTTATGGCCAAGTTTCATGAACTAGGTCCATATACATTCTAAGTTATGATGTCATTTAAAAAACTTATCCTTCAGTTAAGATTTGGTGTTGATGGTATTACAGGCCTAATTCATTTCCCATAGACTCATGTGTTAAATTGGCACTTCATAAAAATTCATAAAAAATAAGGAGAAAATTCAAGGGTTGAATGTTTACTACCAGTGGACAGGATATATGTCTGACATTCCATATCTGACCAGAAAAGGGTACCTCGACATCCTCATTTTAAAAATAAGTTGGCATTTATGAAGACTACACCTGACAGGATCAAATTCATCACTTCAGAGAGTAAAATGGCCCTAATTCTTCCTCCAGTAAAAAAAATAGTTCCAAAGTAGTGATATATGTTTCCAATTTGGAAAAAGGAAGTTCAGTACGTAGGTATCCTCCCTAGAATAAGTGTTAGATTATCAATCATATTCATTTTTGTCAATCAGCAATATCAAATTTAAAAATTGAGAATGGGTTGGGTCGAATGAATATTTTTTGCCTGCCAGATATAATTCGGCCCGTGTGACCGTCATATGACACATGAAGGCTTCTTTTTAAATTACCTTCCTGGCTTTTCTTTAACATCTGTACACTCACTTTATAACAAAGAAATGCATGAAAATATACATATGTGTTATGCAATGACCAATTTTAATGTTACTCATATTATGTCCAGTGCCAATTTACACACATCCTACCTGCCTATATGTAGTTCAACAATGGGTGCAATGTAGGGCCCAAAATCCTATATTGCAAAATTGTAGATATGCATAGTGTGCATATCTGGATACAAGAACTGCCCACAATATAAATACCAGATTTACATGAGTAAAATGAGATAACAATAAGAATAAATGAGAATTAACATCCAGGCGTACTATACATTCACATCTTCCTATGACAAGGGGTGTAAGACAGAGAGAGGGGGGGGGTAGATGGATTGTATTCTAAAGAGATGGGAGCTAGTCTTAAGTCTGGCTAGAAATAAGTAAAAGTTAGGTCAGATAGCAGTAACACTCATTCTCAGCCCCCCCCCCCCCCACATACTTGCTATGCTTTTCTCTATCCCCCCCCCCCCTTCCTCTTGAATCACCACTCTTCAGTCAAATTGTAAAGTTCTGTCTTCTCCATCTCTTTCTCATGAACCATTTTCACAACTGCAATTGATCAAGATCTATCTAATGTTTAGTTTATCCTGTAATGGGTGCTATACACAAATACAGAAGCGCTCATTGGTATACGAAAACACATGAAAACATGCAACGCAGAGTTGATCTTCGTTTGGAAAATGAAGATCGAAGACCTGTGTTATGTCAATGGTAGTAAAATTGCAAATGTCAGCACAGAAGGAAGAATTAGTTCAACCAGACCAGAAGAATTTCAACTGGTAACTCAGGACATTGGAACATTAATTTATGTATTGGTCCAGTTCAAATTATACTGGACCAGTTGAAAATTAAATTGGTCTTGAATTACTGGTCTCCAGTTCATTTGTGACTGGAATTTTGAAACTGGTCTTGATTACTGGAGTTTATTACTGGCCTCAGTGGTCTTACTGGTTTTGTAAACTGGTAACCCACCTCAACTGGTCTAACTGGTATTTCCTTTCCACACAATTGCCCTTAAGTTGATAATCAGCCAATCAAAGCTGATATTAACGTATCCAATACCAGAATATTCTTCAACTTGAGCTGAATTTAGGCCTTAATAATGACATAAGTGGTTTCTTAGCTAAACGAATGCGATCCCCGGTCTTCAGTCTTCGTTTTCCAGACAACCAACAACAGGTTTGGAAAAGAAGACCGGGGACCTGCATATTTTCAATGGAAAAACGTGTACGAGGTAAAGTCCAAAGTCTATGCTCAGTTGCGCACGCGGTCTTTGTTTTCCAGACACCCAGTGAATGTTCTTAAACTTTATGTAGGATATTTATGGAGCTGAGTTATTCAAACAAATTGATGGTCTATAATACATGCTTTAAATCTATGATTTCTAGCAATTGATAACCTATTTAATTTTCTACAAGAGAGAGCATCTATGCTAGTATTAAACTCAGTCCAAAATACGATATAAATGAACATCAGGATATTATGCATGCACTGCATTATTACTATTATTATCTGTAAACTTTTACTTGTTTTAGGACTTCTGATGTCGCCAACAAAGTAGCGACAGAATGCCTTCAGCTTCATGGGGGCTGGGGATACATGTGGGAGTACCCCATTGCTAGGGCTTTTTGTGACACCAGAGTTAACTCAATCTATGCTGGCAGCAACGAGATCATGAAGGAACTCATCTACCGGCCTATTGTAGCTTCTCAGTAAGCCAATTAACCCATGACCTAATGGAACTGCCTTGTAGAACTGGGTGATCTCTATGGTAATGGAAGATTTCAACCATCAAGGAATCAGTTTATAACATTAAGTTATTTCATGCATTGATTGTTCAAAGCCCTCCAAAAAGATGAAAGTGCCAAATTATGCTCTTGTGATTTTTATTTCACATTTTTATACCTCCTTTGTTGAAAGATATCATAAACATTCCATAGTCAAACTTATATACATGTATGTTAGTAATGAAATTTCAGATAAACTGCCACCTGATTTTAAAAGAAATAGATTTTCGTAAAATTTTGATGACTTATCTTTACTGCTCTGTCTAATTATTGAAATAGAGAACTGAAGTGTGACATCATAAAATATCCAAAACTTATAATTACCTACCTAATCTTTTGTTATGAAATGGTTTTATGAAAAGAAGAAGACTTCTTAAGAACATGTAAGTTTTCTTTGCTTGCAAATTTTACACAATTATATTAGATTTAAAATATCATCTTTCATGCAACATATATGACTCAAGATGTAATCATTTTTTGTATTGGATGGCTCAGAATAGAATGCCAGAGATATTTTATGATCTAGGGCAAATATTGCAGGAATAGCAGATGAGCGTAATTTTGGCTTAAATGATTGAAATCTGTCTGTTATTCCATGAATTAATACCATTCATAATAAGTACCGGTAAGTTATTTATTCCCTCACTTGTAAAGTGATTAAAACAAACCATGTCACTTATCGCAATCAGTTATGGTTCTACTTTGATTTTCATCATAGCATTGCGACTGGCAGGTAGCTCTTTGTGACTTCATAATTATTGCCCGCTGAATTTTTGTGATTCTTACACATGTTTAATTTGCGCATCATGCAGACCAAAATTCATTGTTGAGATTCTTCATAAAAACACCCTACATGATAATCATTCTTTTTATTTTGCAATGAAAATTATCTTTTTCAGATATGCCAAAATTGTAAACACCTCTGAGTGAGCCAAAATCAGGAAAGTGCTCATGGGTTGGAAATAAAATAAGATAATATCGTGAGGGGCTTTTTTTTTATTGAATTTGAAAAAATGTCATCATAACAGACTTTCAAATTCAAAACGAAGTCTTTATCTTTTGTAACATCAGATCTTGGCACCATCGAAGACAATCCTCCAAACTCTCTTATTTTTTCTATTTTTCTTGTACTCTTCAAATAGGATATTTCTAGATCAGCAATGCTATCTACTATTATTATTACATTTAACAAATTAAATGATACATTGTCAAGAAAGCAATATGTAAAATGCAATATTGAAGTAATCTTATATGTATATCTGCATATCATAAAAATGAAATTACAGAAAGGGCATCCCATGAAATGATAGCTCAGCTCACTGCCCTATTCTTTTACACAGCTATATTGAAATACCAAAAAGCATGGGCTTGTGTCATCACATTGGGTTGTCGGGCAATGCAAATACCTGACCATTCAAGAAAAGAGCTACCTAAATTTCCAAAACAGTGGGTCCAGTTTACCCGACTATTCAAGAAAAGAGCATCCCGAATTTCCGAAACGTCGGGTCCAGTTTACCCAATGTTTTGTGAAAATTATAGCAAAATATATGAATGGTTGGGTAATCTGAACCAGATGTCTCGGGAATTTAGGGGCTCTGACCCGATGTGATGGCATAAGCCAAAGAATGCAAGTACATAAAGAGTTATTAAGATTAAAGTAAACCATCTAATGGATATGAATGTAATGGATATTGTATGATGAATTTTAGCATGATATGAATTTTATTTTCGTGGGGAGTGTAAAATATGTTTTAAATTGCATCTTTTTGCTTTTCCAGTATCTACATGAGAAGTCCAGTAATGAAGACTTATCTTTATGTTACTGCTACCACAAGATTTTTATTGTAATTTGGGGGCTGAATATATTTTAAAGAATCTGGTGCATTTGATATCTTGAATATGATACTGATGTTCTCTAAAAAAAGACAAATCTGGACATGAAACCATTTATTATCATTATTATTGTAATGCCAGCCATTGGGGATGTGGAGGGTGTTTTTTTTTTGGGGGGGGGGGCATGAAGAGGAAAATGCACAATACATTTTTATAATGTGCTACCTTTTAGATTTTTTGCAGCTGCCAATATACTGACTAATGATACTTGTTTTATGTACATGTACATACAATTTATAATAATCCTGGTAGACTACATCACACGAAAGATCTTGTTTTTTTAGTACACATTTTTTAATGCTTGTGCATTTCCAATGATGAGATCCTGTGATCAAAATCATTGAATTTATCTGTTTTACAAGGCATCCTTTCAAATTATATTGACTACCTTTCACTGAATACTTGAACTGAAATAATTTTTTCATGAGAAATGTGTGTAAATAAATTAGATTTATAATTATATTTTCATGAATGAAATTAAAGATTTAAAACTAGTTTTTCTATTCTTGTTATTTCGTTTTATTTGTGTCTGGTGTATAATGTTTACTGTTGAGCCAAATTACCCTTTATCCCAATTTACAAGCCTATTTTATATTGTTTTGTACTTCATTATGGAAATCTGAAAATAATTTTAATTCTTTTTCAATCAGTCCTTGAAATGAAATGACTTTATAAAAATCTGTGTAGTGCTATATCAGTGATTCAGTTGGATAGGCCAACATGATCAATATGCGTCAGATAAGCTTGTAAAACCTTGCAAATTATACAAATTTTCAATTGTGAAGTCTTTTGGCATAACTGAGGAAAGTTGAATCTTATGATGGTAGAATATTTGACCCTCCATTGTTCTTTGTTACTGACTGAGAAAGTTATCTTATTGATAAATTTCACTACCATATTCTAAGGTAAGTAATTGAAACCTAGGCTATATTTGAGAGAGAAGACGATTGGTAAAAAATGTGACTTATTTGTCTCAAAATTTGATATTTTTGAAAATTAACTTCTCTTTATTTACACAAAACAAATGTAAAAAGATGTTGCTCATATTGAGCAATATTGAAAATTTATGTCCAGGCACATTTTAAAAACAAATAAAAAAATGTCATATTTATAAAGATCGTGATAATCGGGGTGAAATCAATGCAATTGCAGCTTATCCTTATTTCAAAATTCATTCATTATCTAGGATTATACATCACTGGATACTGGAAATCTAAATGTAGATTCTCATTGATTGAATGTTAAACACCAAGGTAATGTTCTGATTTATTTGTATAAGGCCAGAGGAATCAACTCGTCACAGATGCAACGTCTTCAGAGGGTCCAAAACCGTGCAGCCAAGTTGATTTTCAAAGCTCGTATGCATGATCATGTTACTCTTCTGTTAAGAGAGTTGCATTGGCTTCCAGTGAAGCAACGTATTGTCTTCAAGATTATGACCATTGTTTTCAAGATTGTCCATAATGAAGCTCCACACTACATGGACTCTCTCATCCGCCTACATCAGTCAGAACGTCCCGGGCTTCGCTCGAGTATGGACATTACTCCATATTCCACGGACAAATAAAGCAGGGGATAATGCTTTTCAGACATGTGGCCCAAGACTCTGGAATGACCTTCCAAGATATATGAGACTTTCTCCTTCTTTGGAAGTATTTAAGAAACATTTCAAGTCTCTGCTTCTTAAATGCACAAAGATGACACGCACAATCTTGAAGCGTTCCTAATTAAAAAAAAAAAAAAAAAAATTGACATGTATTAGTTATTATAATTTTTTATTCCATAACTGTGTAAAGCGCTGTGAAACGATTATATATTGTAAGAGCGCTATATAAAAGAACATATTATTATAAGATCTCTGCGGCCTGATGGCAAAAATTTAAGTGTTAGTGTCAATGGCATAATTGTTTGTTTTTTCTTTCTTTGCCAGAGTTTTATGCAACGGGCCTCTGATGTTTACATTCTTGAGTTAAACTATCTGTGATGAAGCAATTTCTTGATTACATCACAAGAGTCTAAATGAAGACCCTTCTTCAGAGAAACCCTTCATGTTTCCTGTTTTTCATCTTGTGTATCAGTTTTCAAAGGAAAGTTCCGGAAAAAGTTCATTCTGAAAAAAAATGTTTTAATAAAAGCGGGTAATTAGAAAAATAATAAGTGAAGATTTGGTGACATCTATATATCAACGAATTCCAAATTCATGATGATTTACGAAATCTTCATCTTCTCTCATGTCTGTTTGAAACTTGACGGCAAAGACAATAATTACTGGTATTTGGCGGTATCGATAATAAATTAAGTGCGGGTTAAAATGATAGTAGGATATACAAGGAACCTTTTCCTGTTTCGGGCCGGAGACATCTGCGTAAGCGGTCGATGAATATTTTAAAGTAAAGCCCCAGCCCGGGGGCAGTTATAATGACGAGTGGGTACCATGCGCGACCAAAAAAAAACGTAAAAAGGATGTCTTTTTCGAGGTAGGGCACGTTATGTACGTAACGTAATAAGGGTGTCAAAAACACTAAACTAATGAAAATAAGGGTATCTATTTTTGCTCGGAAAGATACGTGTTTAGGGTCAAATTTGTGAGGGTGTAACAAATTAAGACTAGACGGTTTAATGAAGGATTTACTTTTTGCCCCAAGAGTCAACACTGCGTGTTTAGAATACGATTTTGCGTGAGATGGGCTCCCGGGGGCCACTTCCATTCACGAGTGGATACCATGCGCGACCATGGGGTCTCGAAAAGCACCCTAAGCACGTAATTTCCATATTCTGAAAATGCCCCCCTTAACAAGTATTGGCGTGTGAAACCCTACCCTTAAGTATTGGAAACAAAACGATACTCTTGGCAAATATTCCTTGAAATGAACTCC
>NC_054742.1:33708775-33729526 GCF_018143015.1 Lytechinus variegatus
CCCCCGGGCGCTCGCCAGGCCTATTTCGCGAAGCGAATTAGGATATCCCTTGCTTCGCTCGGGAAGCAGCCGCCAGGGCCTCGACAAGAGGCTATCCTCAACTCCCGGGGGGGGGGCACTTACATTGACGGGTGGATACCATGCGCGACCAAAAAAAAAGTAAAAAGGATATCTTTTTCAAGATAGGACACTTATGCAACGTGATAAGCAGAGGCGTCGATCTTGGGGGGGGCAGGGGGGCGATCGCCCCACCAATGGAAATATTGGGGGGGCAAACATATCGTTTGCCCCCCAATAATTCCGCTGATGTGTAAAAATAAAATAAGATTGTAATGTTACACAGAAATCAGCAAGCGAGATTGAGATACCAACTCGTTCTTTATTCAAGATTGTGCTCAAAATGTCTGCTTTTTAGATAGGAATATAAAAATTTTCAGCTCGCGCTTCGCGCTCGCATCATTTATTTAGCAAAAACCCATACTTTTCATGATTAAATAGGTGAATAGAATGTCCCGTTTTCAGTTCTAAACGTCAACAGAACTCCCGCTTTGATTTTCAATAATCTTTTGTTGGGTATATACCTAATTGTTCTTTATAAAACAACGTCCATTAAACTGTCTTTTTCAGATCGAAATATCAAAATTTTCAGCTCGCGCTCCGCGCTCGCATCTACTGTTCTTTTAGATACCCATCTTCAGGGGCGGATCCAGCTTTCGCCAATAGGGGGGGCCGAAAAAATATTTTCATCAACATTTTTCCATGGCCGCTATAATCTAATTTTTTGTTGTTGGTTTTTCAGGGGGTAGTCCTAGCTAAAGACTGAAGTTTTAAGTATATGTTAGTTTTAATGTATAAACAAGATAAAGTATCTCATAATGGCCTTATAATGCGAGCGCGAAGCGCGAGCTATAATTCTTTGATATTTTATGTCCTTAGAGCTGAAGATTCTATATTTATAAGCAGTTTTTATAATCATGAACAAAGAAAAGTATCCAACTAAACAATGCGAGCGCGAAGCGCGAGCCGAAATTTTATTATAGTAACGCGAAGAGAGACTCAATTAGGACTTTTTTAGTGATTAATGAAGAGGATACAAGTATCACCAATTAAATAATGAGAGTGCAAAGCGCGAGCTCAAAATTTTTGATATTCTGACCTGAAAACTAGTCTAAGCGCGTTTATTTAAATAAAGAACAAACTGTGTGTCTTAAACAATTAAATGCGAACGCGAAGCACGAGCTTAATTTTTTGATATACTGACATGATAAAGGAGCATTTTGGCAAATTTTGGAAAGAATTTCCAAACAGAACAGGTATCTCAAACAATGCGAGCGCGAGCTGAAAATTTTGATACAACAATTTGTGTAAATCAAACAAAATAATGAAAGCTTGATGTTCGAGCTAAAATATTGCGTGCAATTTGATTTCGGAAGTGTCATTTAATCCTCTTGAATGGGATTCATTACACAGGCAATGCGAGCACGAAACGGTAGCGAAAATTTTTATATAAAGTCTATTTTCCAATTTTTCCCCTCACCTTTTTCTTGTTTCCTTTCGGGGTCGGGCCGGCCGATACGAGGCTGTAAATTACACATCATGGGTATAATACCTCTTTCTTACTTTTCTTTCTGTTTTTCGTAGTTTCTATCAAGAGTACACTTTTTTCAGGTTATCAAAAAATAGGGGGGGCTGGGGCCGGCTCGGCCCCCTCCTGGATCCGCGCCTGATCTTAGTCATTGGTACCAAAAATGCTTAGAATATCAAGCTTTCAGGTCAGAATATATAAAGAAGTTTCAGCTCGTTCTCGGCACTCGAATTATCTGTGTAGTGAGATACATGCATCTATCCTCCTTATGAGTTACTACAAACAGTCCTAAGCAGGAACCTTTTCCTGTTTTCACGTCAGTATACTAAAAAAAATTCAGCTCGCGCTTCGCGCTGGCATTAATTTGTAGGTGAGATATGTGACTCTTTTTCATGAGTCATATAAATATATATATATACACCTTTGTATGTGGGAGGAGAGTTTTGCTTTTTGTGTGATCGAGCGCCATCGGAACGTTGATTCATGATCTTGCCCCCCCCCCCCATCTGAAAAATGGATCGACGCCCCTGGTGATAAGGGTGTCAAAAACACAAAAATAATGAAAAGAAGGGTATCTATAATCAATAAAATATTGCTGTACTTGTTTAGGGGTTCTTTTCAGGGAATACTTGCCAAGAGTAGTGCATTTTCAGAATATGGAAAAAACGTGTTTAGGGTGCTTTTCGAGACCCCATGGTCGCGCATAGTATCCACTCGTCAATGGAAGTCCCCCCCCCCCCCGGCATCAACTATGACGTAAAATGGCCACCAACTTCCCCTGACCTCGCGCCCGGTGATCATTTCTTTTGGGGACACCTAAAAACAAGGTATTTGTAATTCTATCTCAAGATCTTGATGATTTGCAGGACCAAATTCTCCACGCTACCGGTTTTGTGTGCAAAGGAGAAGACATGTTGATAGTGTGGATGAATAAGACATCAACCTTTCAATCATTTCAGAGGAATGCCTTGACTCTTCTTTCAAAAAATTACTTTTTTACATTATTTTTATTCAAGTGCACATTTTACCCACTATACCAAAACTTGGAAAAAGTGGCACCTGCACCTATTGTCTTCAACATCAATTAATTCGGTCGAGCGTGGCGCAAATGGTACAATAATAGGGTATCAGTGGACAGCTGATGAGTTTTTCTTTCATATCCATGCAAAACTATTTCTCAAAATGCTCCGAATATCGGCCCTTTAGATTTGGATTATCCTTTGAAACGCACTGTATAATGACCTTTATTATGTACTGTAGTTACGGAGTCATGAGGGAATTTCATGTCTACATGCACATCTGCAAAGAATGATGAGCAAAGTGCATGCTTTCTGCTGCACGCAGCTTTAAACCTTGTTCAAAGGTTTGCTGTAACTCCATCTCATTTAAAACTTTCTTGGTATATATCCAGTGTTATCATCCATAATACGAAATGGTATGATGCCATCTAAATGCTTTTTCAACTGCAAACTCAGAAGTATTTTCACTTGATTCTATTGTACGCAGTGACGTAACTACGGGGGTATGGGGGCACGTGCCCCCCCCCCTCATCGATTAGCAAAAAAAGGGGGGAAAGGGAAAAGGAAGAGAAATGAAGTGGGAAAGAAGAAATTATTGTTCATTATAATGTTATATTATATTATAATTATGTTATGTTATATTGCATAAGAAACATTTTTCATAACTTCATAAACATAATTTGCGCAGAACTTATGTCTTCATTGTTCCTGGTACTCGCATTGTCTGTTTAACGAGATATATAATCCTGTAGTATTGAAACCTTTCAAGTCAATATACACCAAATATATTTCCTCGCACTTCGAGTTATTATTTTATGTAGAGACATTATGCTTCTTTTTCATGAATGCTGAAAGCAGAATGAAAGCTTTGGAACAAGATAGCTTGTGTGAAAACAGAAAAATAAAAGAAACAGATCAACGAAAGTTTGAGAAAAATCGGACAAATAATGAGAAAGTTATGAGAATTTGAATATTACGATCACTAATGCTATAGAGATCCTCAAATCGGCATTGCAACAAAGATGTGTGATGTCACTTGTGAACAACTCTCCCTATTACCTGCCTCTTTTATCGCATCTATCAGTATTGTGTTCTTTCTATAAAAGGGCATTTAATACAGATTTTTTTAATAATACATCAAGGATAAAGAGTTTGTATCACCAAAAGAAAAAGCAAAAAGAGACATTTTGAGGGTATTTTATACTCCATCAAAGGGAAAGTTGTTCACAAGTGACATCACACATCTTTGTCGCATTGGCAATTGAGGATCTCCATAGAATTAGTGATTGCGATATTCAAATGCGCATAACTTTCTCATTATTTGTCCGATTTTTATCAAACTTTCTTTGTTCTTATTCTTTGATTTTTCTGTTTCTACACAAGCCTACTTGTTCCACAGGTTTCATTCCCTTTTAAAATGTCACTTTTTCTGATCTGAATATCAAACATTTTCAGCTCGCTCCTGGCGCTCGCATCATTTGGTTAGTGAAATGCGTACACTGTAAAAAAAATAAAGTGCTAATTTAGCACTTACAGTGCTTGTATAGTGACTGCTTTACGAGTGCTGATTTTCTAGTTTAAATTTGAACTAGAAAATCACTCGTAGTGCAATCACTATACAAGCACGACAAGTGCTAAATTAGCACTTCATTTATTTTAGTGTATTGTCTTAATGAATTCCTACAAACAAGCATTAGAATGCCCCTCTCCAGGTCTGAATTTCCCAAATTTTCAGCTCACGCTTCGCGCTCGCAATATTTGATTAGTGAGATGCGTATATGTTAATCATGATTACAATGATCACAAGTGATTCACGTATTTAGATGTAATTCTAACAAAATCAGCAAGCGCTTGGCACTCGCATTAGATGAGTATGGTGAGATGTGTATACTCTTAATGAATTTCTAACATATGAAAATTATCCTTAAAATGTCCCTGTTTGTGGTCATTATGTACGTATCTTGATTGCAAAAATTTGCTTATAATGTCCCCTTTTTATGTCTAAATATTAAAAAAAATCAGCTCGCGCTTCGCGCTCACATCATTGAGATTTCCGTTAATGGCACTGTCCTTAAAATGTCTCTATTAGGTCAGTATACCTGGCAAATGAGCGCGCGAAGCACGCTCACTAAATGATTTTTTTTTTGGCTGATGCCCCCTCCCCCCCCCATGCCGTGACCCACGGTACGCCACTGATTGTACGGTGTCCTCCCTATATAAGCTATTATGATTTGGTACATAATCAACATCACATCTCTTTGAATGGTAATAGAGCACTGGGTGACCCACAAAGGCGAACGCACCCCTTACGATTGATCTGCGACTCAATTTTGGAATAAAACGTATTAGAATTTGATGCTAATATTTAGACTTGGAATATCTTACTGTGTAATGTTCGAAATCATCATACGAATACCCATGTTCAAATCTGTGACTATGCTATCATCCTTCTTGGAATAAAAGCAAATTTAATATCTAGTCACCTTTGAGCAGCCGATCGGGAAAATATGAATGAACCCCCCCCCCCATTGGCGAAAGCTCGATCCACATCTGTTAATGCATACTTGATGTGAAATAAGTGTGCCTCCCCCCCCCCCCCTCAATCCGAAAAACTGGCTACGATGGCTGCGGATGGCTTTTTGCCCCACCCCAGCCAAAAGGGGGTCTTTATCACCACCCCCCCCCCCCGCAGATCGATTTTGTTAAAGGTTTACAAGTGGTAAAGAATTTATCTTTATTAGACATTTTTAACTTTGACAATACAATTTCAAAGAGTATCAACACGCCCCTATCGACATTTGATTTGATAACTTATATTATAACAAGTCTCAGGGTTCCCACGGTCATGGAAAATCCTGGAAAAATTTGTGATCCTGGAAAGTCAGGGAAAAGTCAGGGAATTTGGAAAATTAGTGAAAAGTCATGGAAAAGTCATGGAATTGCATTTAACTCACGACTATGGCAGCTTTCCGTTTTGTCGTGTCTCAGTCGCAAAGTTCTCTCATATATACTTAATTATATCCACCAGTGATATATGATTTTGGTGTCTAAACTATGGTTTCAAGGGTCAAATTATATATAAGGACAAATTACAATGACACTCATTGGTCAAGTATGTTGAAAATTCCAAGATGGCTTCCAAAAATGGAGTACAAAATGTCTGATGTTACTTTTATAAAAGGATATAGTTCAATATCTGTCTGGGGAATATAAGTTTGGTGTCTAAACCATGGTTTACAGGGTCAAGTAACACACTCGGGTTAGTTACAAGACCAGTCAGTTGTCTGTATGTTCAAAAATCCAAGATGACGTGTTATATAGGGCTAGCAAGGTTGAAATAACATTTAATAAAAAAAAGGTTTTTGTGAATACATATACACAGCCACAATCCACATTCCTCACTCAAAATACTCATGGCCATGATGATTGCTCCTGACATTGAATTTGGACAACCAGACTACAGAAAATTTCATCTTATTTGCAATGATATAAGATGCCAATCAGTAAATTTTTGTAACCAGTTTTGCATTCTTAGTTGCTTTTAGAGACTTTAAATTTCAAGTTTTGTACAATTTTACTCAATATTCATGGCAATTAGTTGACATATCAAGTCACAACTGATCAAGCACTACCAGCATGGCTATCAGAACACAATACATTCAAAAGGTTCTGAATCTCTTAGTTACACAAGATGTTTCAATTGCTATTTTAGCGTCAAATAATGTGTCCTCTCTGGAAAAGTTACTTGAAAATGAAGTTTAATTAAATACCAAAATATGCATCAAATGTCAAATTTTCAAGATATCCTCATTATTTTGGAGCATATAGAGAAATACACTTATTAATTTAGCTGGTGTTCTCAAGTTGTATCACAATGGCCTCGTTTTTTGTGATGTAGAGTGAAATGCAGCACTATGTTGAGAATTTTAGGATGAGGATGTCTTTATTAGCCCTTTTTCATGTCACCTTCTTGTAAAACTTCAATGTTACTCTTTTGTAATAATTGGCTCATGTGTGACATATGTAAAGTGTTTCATCTTCATATAGTTTAGGGTTCCCCCAGAAATTTGAAAACAGAATTCCATGTTTTTTGTGTGGAAGTTTTGTAGTAAAGGTGAATTCAGGATCTGAATTTCAATATGCCTGGAAAATTTGAAATTTACATCTACATGTATTGTATAGTTCACTTTTGTGACAAGATCTGCATGCTATGCTCTGAAAATCTGGAAATGGTTCATGGAAATCTGTCAATTAAAGAAATTACATGAGTTCAAGACAATTTTGAATCTTGATGTTGGTGAAACAAAAATGGTACTGTACCCAGGTCAGAAACAGACCATATACCAATGATAATACATGTAGATGTACATGTCATGAGTAAGGTAGTGGGTGGAATGGATGGCTGTGAGGGGAGGCCATCATAATGTCATGTGTCTGATTTTGGAAACGGTGCCAGAAAGCAAGTCATGGAAAGCAGCAATTTAGTCCCCGGGGGGGGGCACTCGACCAAAAAAGTGGTAGGGGTGCATATGTGCCGCGGGCGAGACAAAAAACGGGGACCTTGGAGTGGGCTTATTGTAAAAAGGAGGGTCCTCGGAACGGGCTTCGGAACTACAATTTTGTGAAAACAGGGGTCCTTGGAACGGATCGCCAGCGTGTGTGAGTACGTGCGTATGCACCCCTATGGAACGGGTATGCGTGCATGATGCAGCTAGCGCAGCCTCCCCCGGGTGCGCTCGCCCAGAGACGATGGTCGGACAGCGCTCCGCGGCCGCTTTTCACCAAAATTGCAGCAGATCAATAAATGCGGCCGGAACGGCGTAACGAAAAATATGCGAAGCTTTGGAGCGGATTTCTTTCTTCTTTTTTCTCGATAAGAACAAAATGCTATGCCTTGGAGCGACTTTCTTTGTTTTTTTTTCTCAATAAGACAAAAATGCTATGCCTTGGAACGGAAATTTGGGTGTAAAAATGGGGGTCCCCTCCGCGGCACATAGCCTACCCACTATGCATTATATACTGAGTGCCCCCCCCCGGGATTTAGTCATGGAAAGTCATGGAAAAGTCATGGAATTCTGTTTTCAAATTTCTGTGGGAACCCTGAGTCTGCTCTATACTGTTTTTTTTAGGTTTCTCCTGAACATTTCTTGAATGCATTTATATTCTTTGTTTGACGTTCAGTAGTCTATTTCTTTTTAAGTTGTACTTATAAACATGCTAAGTTTAGTCCTTGCACATTTATTGTGTCAATCATGTACATTTATTTATGTTTAAACCGGATAAAATAGCGTAAATAATAAAATAAAATAATATTTGCAGGTCTAGCAATGAGAAAAAAAACATGAACTACAGTGCGTATAAAAAAACAATGGGACAGATTTAAGTCTATTAATTTTTTGTTTTAAATTATGATGTCGAAATTTTGGTGTCAATAGGTGTTCTGAAGTCTTATCTTTCAAATGCCATTTGAAAAAATGGTTTCGTTCTTGCTTGAGTGAACACGGAATGTTTTTGTCTGGGGTTAAAACGGAGCTGGCTTGCGCCAAAATGAAATAAAATGATAAATGTGATAATCGGATTTGGTGATAATCGGATTTCTTGCTAATCAGCAGACTTCCTTTTAGCCTTTTCATTATCTTTGCCATGATTTTCGAATATGGTGTCAAATTTCGTAAACAAATTCATATTTTTGCTTGAATTATTTTGTTTTTTTTCAATAAAACTTCTTTAACCTTTGATTTTTTCCTTCATAAGTAAGAAAAGAAGACTTTTTGTCAACCCAAGCAAGAAGATTTGCATTATTAATTGGGAGAACTTGTAATTATTCAAATTGCATTTTATTATATGTGAACAATTATGTTATGGTACCTTTAAAAACCATAAGTCCTATTTTCAAGGGGTTATTGATTCCTTGACCAAGTTTAATTATGTGTTTGACAAGACAAACAGGCCATGTCTTTCAATTGCAATGGTGTTAAGTCAATTTAGAAGGAGCTAGATGTGGCAGATCGGAGAAATTGTATTTAATAAGTTATGAGCGAGCGAAGCGAGCAAGCAAAAATTTCCACCTTTTTATTAAAATATTTAATTCTGCGATAGATTTTGACATAATATTTAAAATAATCATATTTCACTTTCTATCTTTCTTTTTACTTCCTTTCCACTTTTTTTATTGGGGGAGCACCCGGCGCGAGCCCCCGCCCATCTGTATGCCACTGTTCAAAGGCACCATAACCTTTGTAGCACACAATGAAAGGATTTGGAAAAAAATACACGCTCTCCCATGCATAGATTCGGTTGAAAAAATAGTTTTTGCTTAAAGAAGGAATATTCAAAGCTAAAAGAGAACATATTCAAAAGAAACAACAGAACAATTCAAGAAAATAAACAGATTTGAAAATGAATTTTGACCACATGATTCGATAATTATGGAAAAGGTTAAGAGGAAGTCTGCTGAATAGCAAGAAGTCCGATCATCACATTTATCATTTAATATGCCATTTTGGCGCAAGCCTCCTTTTTAACCCCAGACAAATACATTCCGTGTTCGCTCGTGAACAAAACTAATTTTTTTCAAATGGCATTTGATAGAGAAGACTTCAGAGCACCTATTAACATCAAAGGCTTAGAATGATCAGTTTTCAGACTGGAATGTCTTTTTAGCTCGCGATTCGCACTCGCATCCTATTCATGAGCAGCGGCGTAAGAGGGGTCGGTGGCCAGGGGGGGAAGCATAATGATGTTATGAGGCGACGATTTTGAGAGGTCCAGATATTGCGTATCGGGCATAATTTATCTTTAAAAAAAAGTTGCGAGCGAAGAGAGCGAGCAAAAATTTTGACATTTTTAATACAAAAATCAAATTTTGTGATAGATTTTGATATCCAGACAATAATAATTCATTCTTCTCTCTTTCCATTCCTTTTTTGTGGTCTGCACCCCACTGTAAACAGGATTCTTTGCGGCAGTAGCGCGAAGAGTACAAAAAAAACGAGGGGCACAGTATGGCTCATGTGCTAAATAGCTGCTTAATATAAGTTCCGAGCGAGCGAGAAAAAAAATCACTTTTTCATGAGAATCTAGCTTTGAGATATTTTTTGACATTATATTCAGTAAATAAATCATATCCTTCACTTTTCCTTTGCTTTTCTTTCCTCCTTTTTTTTTGCTCTTGGTTGTAGAACTTTTGGGGCCATGGCCTAACCCTTCCATACTCATATACGGCAGTGCAATGCGGTTGGGGTCTTGATATCAAAGCCATTTAAACCTCACAGATTGCCGCTATTTTTTAATCAAATCGCGGGTATATACAGAATATAGCTTTTACACAACACATTTATTCAACCCAGTTGCGTAATGAACCAAATATTTTGAAGGGGCAAAACAAAGCAATGTGGGAAAAATTGTAACAAGTCGCCAGCGAGCAAAGCGAGCTGCAAAAATGTGCCTATTGAAATTAAATTCTAATAAAGTGATAGATTTTCCATTATTCAGCAAATAACACATTTCATTTTACGTTGTCTCCTATAATCATTTCCTCTTGGGTGTGGAACCAAGACCCCCGCGCCTATATGCCATGACTGAACGTAAAGCTTAATGTAGGAAGGGTCCCCACGGGGGGGGGGGGCTTTATAGAGCCATTTGAATGTTATAGATGAAGAGCCCCTATACTGCATGGGGTCTGAGGCAAAGCCCCGGTAACTTATCTGCATACAATTTAGCAAGCTTATAGCACAATGTTTTATACTGTTCATCTTTCTTCCCGCTCTTTGTTTTCAATCCTCGGCAGCCCGGTCGTATTATTTAGTTGTTGTTTTTTCTTGTCCCATTTCCTTGTTTTCCAATTTAGCTTTTGACTAATTCCATTCTACATCGTTTCCGCTATTGTTTGCCACTTTGTTATCTTTTGATTTATTTCCCATCATGCTATTGCATTACATAGGCCTATTTTGGAATGATTTGTTCTTTCTTAAATGTTCTTCTTTCGTTCCTTTTCCCGCTTAATTCCTTCCTTTTTCATAAAAAAATCTTCGTTTTCTTTTCATTTTTCCCTTTCCTTTTCCTCCTTCCCCTTTCCCCTTTTCCTACCCCTTTCCTTTTTTTCTCCCTCCCTTTTCTCTTTTTACCTTTTTTCATTTTCCGGTGAAATCCGCGAGGGGGGCAGCTTGCCCCCCCCTGCCTCCGCCTGGTACGCCACTGTTCATGAGTCACTAAACGCAGTTCTTATAACAGGTTCCTTTTCTGGGTCAGGATATTTCAGCTCGCACTTCGCGCTCCGTGTTAATTCTTCAGATAGATGCACATGTTTTTAATGATTGCAAAAACTGCTCAGAATGTTTTATTTTTATTTCTTATTGAAATGTCCAAAAGTTTGAGCTTGCGATTCACACTCGGAACACCTCCAGAGGATGCCCTTTTTAACAGTATATAATTGACCCCCCCCCCAAAAAAAAAAAAAAAAAAAACTTTTACAACATAAGCTCAAACAAATTTTCTTAACCGCTCATTCGTCAAACTCTCTCGCGAAAATAAAGCCTAACTGTATATTTTACCCTAATCAGAAATCACTTCAAAAAAGCTTTGAATCTGTACTTTTACTTTACTTTGCTCCGCAGCTCTTTTGCCTCACAATCCTCATATTAATTGAACAGCAACGTTAATTTCTCTCCCCCTCCACCCTTCCGATTCTCCCGGCTTCGCCACCGATTATTTTATTTTTCTGATTAACAAACCTTCGAAATAAAGAACCTTTTTTCGTTTTCGGATTAACGAACCTTACTTCGTATACGGAATAACGAACCTTCGGAATAACGCCACAATGTTCGGATTAACGAACCCTTTCTCGTTTTCGGATTAACGAACGTGGAGGTATAGACAATAATTTACCTGTTTCGGAATTACAAACCTTCGGAATAACGAATCTTCGGAATTACAAAGTGTAACCGTTAAGGCCTACCGTGGAAATCATTTTCACCGACATAGCCTATATCAGAGCAATGCCTTTAGTAGAAAATGCCTCAATTATGTTTTATTATTTTTCATTTTGGGGGCCTTTCCATCAAAGCCAAGGTCAAGGTATAGGCTCAATGCCAAGACATGAAAGTCCAAAGCCATCCACGTTAATGAAAAGGCATGCTGGACAGTGAGCCGGCCACGGAATGAGCCCGAGACGTTTATCATGCGAAAAAATGAATAAAATCATTTCATTTCATTTTATTTCCTTTTCCAATCATTATAAATCTTTCGCTTGCGCTTCGCGCTCGCATTGCCTTTTACACGTATCTTGCTAAATATCGAGCTTAAACTATCAAATTTTGAAGTCAACATGCAAACATAAATTATTTCAGCTAGGAAATCGAAATTTCATTATTTTGTTTGATTTACAAATTGATTTTTTTGTTGAAAATTAAAATTTTCTGATCGCGCTGCGCGCTCGTAAAATTCGATTTGTCAGTCAGGTACCTATAATTTTGATGTATTCCATAAAGTTCTCAGATTATCCCTATTCAGGTCAGATTATCCAAATTTATCAGCTAGGGCTGCACGGTCACATTTTGATTGGTGAGTTATGTATATCTCAATATTAATTGTAAAACAACGTATTATG
Source organism: Lytechinus variegatus (assembly GCF_018143015.1). Lineage (NCBI taxonomy): Eukaryota > Metazoa > Echinodermata > Echinoidea > Temnopleuroida > Toxopneustidae > Lytechinus > Lytechinus variegatus. Next base: position 33,720,987 of record NC_054742.1, read on the forward strand.
TTCAAGATTTTGTTGTTAACTTTCCACTGTGTCCATGGCTCTTCTCCGCGTACCTCATTTCACTGATCAAAAGTTATACCGCTTCAAGATCCTTACGTTCCTCCTTTTCCAATTCTCTTTTTACCCCCAAAGTTTCCAAAACCTGGGGGGAAGATCATTTGTTTACTCATATTATAAATTATGAAATAGCCTCCATGAAAACCTCAAACAGTGCTTGACATCTGAAAGCTTCAAACTTTACCTTAAAACATTTCTCTGCAATTCTTCTTAATTTCTTTTATAATTTCCTGAAAAGCGCCTTGAGCACTCTACAGAGTGGATTTGGCGCGATATAAGTCAAAATATTATTATCAGTATTATTATTAATTCTATAACAAACTACTTAAAATCCCTATTAGTATTTAAAAACAGTTTATCACAAATTTCAGCTCACTATTTGCGCTCGCATCTATGTCAAAACTCAAAGTAATAATAATGAAACATATGAGCTCTTTTTAATCTGTGTTCCATACCCACCTCACAATAATATTTTCCTACAAAGTGCTTGAAATACAGAGCTTAAACTGACCCTTTTTCAGATCGGATTATCAACATTTTAAGCTCGCGTCTCGCGCTCGCTTTATTGATTTTCATGATTAAAAAAGGTATTTAAAATTCCCAGATTCTAGAACGAAATCTGAAACACGCGTGCACGCATGTTTATTCAAATGCACAACTTGTTTTCTATTCGTTTCAGATTTCTCCTCGCGCTTTGTGCTCGCATTATTTTTATACTTTTAGGAAGATTTCCAATTACTCATCCTTTTCAGTCATGATTTACAAAACATGAATAGTGTCCCATGTTTAGGTGTAAATCTCGAAATTTCCCGCTCGCGCTTCGCGCTTGCATCAATCGTATAAATTTATCCTTTTCACGATTACAAAAATAATTTATAGAATTTCCATTCTTCGGGTAGAAATGTCTAAAATTTCAGCTCGCGCTTCTTGCTCGTAATATATGATTGTTGAAATATGTAACGTCTTCGTGGCTAACTGCAAGCAGCCGTTAACAGATCCTTTTTGATCAGATCAAAACATATATCAAAAATTTCTGCTCGCGCTTGCAGTAATTATTTAGTTGGATACACATCTCGTTTTGGATCACAAACTTGCCCAGAATGTTTAAATTTTAAAATACATGAAAAAAAAGCTCGCGCTTCGCGCTCGCACTATTTAAATAAGGCTTATGAAATATACATTGATGTTAAGGATAAAGCTTAGAAGTGACTATTTGGACTACCTCTTCAAAGAAACAAACAAAAATCAACTTCGAGCGGTCGATCAGGAAAAATGTGGCTGAAAAAAAATCCGAGTTAATATTGATAATAATAATAATAACATATTCAGTTCTTTTATAGCGCATGACGCATAGCAACGCATGTCCCTATGCACTAGGATGAAATTAAGGAAATAAATTAGAAAGTAAGTAAAGAGTGTTGGGCACTAAATTCGGGATCAGGACAACTACCCCCGGACAATTACCCCCCGGACAACTACCCCTTGAGGACAATTACCCCCGGACAACTACCCCCCGGATAATTACCCCCGGACAATTACCCCCCGGACAACTACCCCCGGACAATTACCCCCCGGACAACTACCCCCCAGACAATTACCACCGGGAACAATTACCCCCCGCCCCTGGACAATAACCCCCTCGACAAAGGGAGTGCACAGAGTCATACGTCGGCCGTACGCTTGACGTAAGAAGTACTCAAGGCATTTTCGAGTATCTTGGAATCAAACGAACGCCGTAAGAAAGCTTTAAAAGTGAGCTCCATCCATAGGCAGATCCAGGGGGCGAGGGGCCCGCCCCTCCCCCTATTGGCGGAGCAAAAAAGATGAAGAAAAAAGGGAAAGAAAGAAAAAAAAGAAAAAGAAGGGGAAAGAAAGGAGGGAAGAGGCAAAATAAGATGAGGGAGACGAATGAAAAAAAAGGTCAGAGGAAGACTTGGAAAATGATTAAAAAATATATACCATGTCACTACATTGAATTTATCGCACGCGCTTCACGCCTACATAGCCTTTTGATGAGGTACATATTTTGCTAAATAGGCCGGCTGTTATGTAGCTTAAAAAATTAGGTTTTGAAGTCGATATACAAAGCATATTTCAGCTCGGACATTATTCATAATTTTGTTCAATTTACAAACTGATTTCTTAAGTGCTCTGTTTAATGTCCGTTTTATGGTGAATATAACTTGCAGCTTGCGCTATGTGCTCGCATAATTTGATTTGCCAAATTATGTAACAAACTACTTAAAACCCCCCTTTTATGACAGTTTACTAAAAATTAATTAAATGTAATATTTTAACAACTACAAAGTACGAAAGAGATAAGTATTTCGCACTCGCACTATTCAAATAGGGCTTACAAGATTACACTTTTTTGTTGTTTCATAAGAATAAAGCATAGAAATGACTGTCAGGACATCAGCGTTTTGCCCCCTCCCCCCTCACCGCCCTTATTTTTCACGACCAAGAAAAAAGAGAATAGCAAAGGGATGAGGGTGAAATATAGGCCTATTATTTTTGAAAAAATCATTTTATGTCAAAATCTATCAAAAACTTTGATATTTGTGATAAAAATGTTGAAATTTTTGCTTGCTCGCTTCGCTCGCACCTTCCTATCATTTTTACGTGATACGCTGTATTGAGCCCCCTCAAAATTTTTGGCCCATTATTCCACTGGGACAACCTCTTCAAAAAACAAATTAAAATCAACTTTGAGCGGCCGATCTGGGTAACTATGGGTGAATTTTTTTTTTTGCGAATTGTATACTATCATGATTACCAATTTGTATAGAAAAAACACTGTTTTTGATTATGTCATAATGTTTACAATTTAGTAATTTGGTACTTAATTTCCTTACACACCAAAACACTTTTTAATTTTACCATTTAGGGCCTAAATGGTAAATTACAAGGTGTTCTTGTGTGTATTATCTTTGCTTAAAGTTTTTTTAGCTTACTGTATTAAGTCATACAGCCACTTCTTAATTTGGAATGTGCACCAATAATATTGTTTCATAATTCTAAGCTTTTTGTTAGTTGAATTGTTTTAAAATAACAGGTTTATAGGTCCTACTTGACAGTGTTAGTGTTGATAGTTGCGTTATCGACTTCAATATTTCTACCTATGAAGGTGTCTTTTTAACGATTTATCTATTTGCCTTTCCTGAAATTAAACCCAAAATAAATATTTTTAAAAATCAGATCAGTTGGAATCAGATATATTCAGCATTTGTAATTATCATGACTAATCGTGTTAAATCTGTGGAGCGCTGTGGCCCAGTGGATTGGTCTCCGGACTCTGAAACAGAGGGTCGTGGGTTCGAATCCCAACCATGGCGTAAGAAATTGATCCACAATGTGCTGCACTCAACCCAGGTGAGGTAAATGGGTACCTGCATGGCAGGAATTTACTCCTTGAAACGCAGCACGCGTAACAGCTGCACTGCTAAAGCCAGCTTAATCATGCTGCTATACTGTAGAGCGCTTAGAGACTTCTGACAAAGTAAGTATTAAGCGCTATATAAGCAAGTATAATTATTATTATTTCTATGAAAACTTAGTATGAGGGCAACTTTACACATTTTATCATGTATATATGCATAGCCAAACGGGAGGTTTCGGGTAGAAGCCCCCCCCCCCCATTTTTACGATGCAGAAGGCGCCGCTAAACAAAAAAAAGGAAAAACGAAGAAAGTGAGAGAACAGGAGAAAGAGCAATATAAAAGAGAAAGAAAAAGTTATTAACGTAAGATAAAATATGAAATATTTCGAAAAACTGTGCCACCGATCAAAACTTAGTATACCGCTTATTGATGCTGGAGAGAAGGGGGATTTTCTGGGGGTAATTGTCCGGGGGTTAATTGTCCGGGCGGTAGTTGTCCGGGGGTAATTGTCCGGGGGTAGTTGTCCGGGGGGTAATTGTCCGGGGGGTAATTGTCCTCGGGGGGTAGTTGTCCGGGGGTAAATGTCCTCGGGGGTAATTGTCCTCGGGGGGTAGTTGTCCGGGGGGTAATTGTCCGGGTGTAATTGTCCTAGAACCACTAAATTCATTAGAAGTTAAACAGATACTTTTTAGGGAAGTCTTAATCTTATCTAAATCATGTATATTTCTCATATAAGTGCATTCCATAAGACGGAAGAGGCACTTGCAAAATGAGCGCTCACCATAATGTTTTGGTAATATGGGAGGAATAGCAAACAGCTGTTTTGTGCTTGAATGTAGAGTACGATTAGTCTGATGTAAAGTTAATAGTTCAGTTAAATATGATGGAGCTATCTCATGGAAGTATTCATATGCAAAAACTAATAATTTGAAGAAAAAAAATACTAGAATGAACAGGAAGCCAATGTATAAGTTTCGTAGTGCAGGGGTGTTTGATTCATATTTTCGAGTTTGAGTAACTAATCTTGCAGCAGATTTTTGGATAATCTGTAGTTTCTTTATTTGTCGCTGTGGTTAACCAAAATTTAGGCTGTTACATAAATCAATATGACAGTATATAGGCCCTCCTGACTCGAAAAGGGACCTGTTAACATGCAGGTTAAAGGTCAAGTCCACCTAAGAAAAATGTTGATTTGAATCAATAGAGAAAAATCAGACAAGCACAATGCTGAAAATTTCATCAAAATCGGATGTAAAATAAGAATGTTATGACATTTCAAAGTTTCGCTTATTTTTAACAAAATAGTTATAATGAACGAGCCAGTTACATCCAAATGAGAGAGTCGATGATGTCACTCACTATTTCTTTTGTTTTTTATTGTTTGAATTATACAATATTTCAATTTTTACGAATTTGACGATTAGGACCCCCTTGCCTGAAGCGCAAAATGTTAAAATAATGGAATTCCACATGTTCAGGGAGGAATGAAAATTCATTTCACATGACAATGATGAGAAAATAAAAATATTTCATATCTCATATAATAAAATACAAAAGAAATAGTGAGTGATGTCATCAGTTCCTCATTTGCATATCGACCGAGATGTGCATATAACTGCATGTTTTGTGAAATGAAGCGAAACCTTAAAATGCCATAACATTAATTACATCCGATTTTGATGAAATTTTCAGTGTTATGCTTGTTGAATTTTTCTCTTTTTATTCAAATCAAATTTTTGTTGGGGTGGACTTTTAGGCCTAATTGAAAATAACACAAGTTAAAAATGAAGGCAGGAGACCGCCATCGTCAGTGATTAAGCTAATTGAAATTGATGGCGATTTGATAACAACAATGCGATATGAACATAGGATGCGTATCTCGCTGAAACTCAAATTGCGAGAAGAATATAGGCGGATCCAGCTTTTGGCGAAAGGGGGGGGGGGCGTATACTGCCGAGCGGCGCGCATATTTTTGCACTTCACCGGCGCCATAAAATAAAATGTTGAAAAGGGGGATAAAGTCTGACCCTGTCAAATGCTCTTTTCAAAATGTAGGATTTCCAATCATGCTATTTTGCATGAAAATATTTCCCCCGGGGGGGGGGGGCAAGACTCGAACATATTTAAAAAAAAAACGATAGAGTACGGACCGAGCTGCTCAATGGAGCGATTATTTTTTTTTTACAAGTGTAATATTTGGTGCACATCTCACATTTGCACATTTTTCATAGTTTTCATGAAATGTTAAGGGGAAAAAATGTGTTTTCACAACAGCTGATCGGGAATTTGACCCCCCCCCCCTTATTATTGTGCAAAATTCCGTCACAAATTACATTTTGTGTATCACGGGCTCAATTATTAAGGCCCATCTCCCCTAAACTAAGAAAAAGGTATTTAAAAAATGAAAAAGAGAACAATGTGTCCTGACTCGCCTGCCCCCCCCCCGGGGGGGGGGCAGGTATGGTTACAAAAAAAATGTTTAGAATGTCTAGTTTTCAAGTTGGAATATCACAAATTTTTGGCTCGCGTTCTGCACTCGCATCAGCCATTGTAAAGTAAGGTACTAATTTTGTTCCCGCGTTTACAAAAAACTGAATGTTGTCCAATTTTCAGGTTGGATTATCACAAATTTTTAAGCTCGCGCTTTTCACTCGCATTATTAGAGTTATGTATCCTATTTATGAGCACTAAAATTAATACAGTCCTTAACAGCTTCCTAATTTTCTGCTCAGTATATTAAAAATTTCAGATAGCGCTTTGCGCTTGCGTTAATTCTATATACACATCTTTTTCATGATTACAAAAACAGCTCAGACTGATTTTCATGTCTCTTACACGAAATGTCCAGGAGTTTGAGCTCGTGGTTCCTATTATCCTTGCTTTTCTATATATTCATAAAAGAGTGTCTGTCATGTAAATTGGTATTATTATTGCATTGGAAAATAAATAAATATTCATTCATTCATTCAATTCGCAAGGATTCCCTATTTTAACAGGGGTCAGTCCCATTATTGACCAAAAAATCGAGTTGTACAACTTCAGAATTGATTTTTTTTTTCAAAACCGCTTGCTCGCTGCTCTTTCTCGCGGAAAAGTAAAGCCTAAATCAAAATATCTATCTTATCAATTAAAAATCACTTAAGAAAGGCGGCTCGACTTAATTTGTACAAATCACACAACTTCTTCATGCAGTTGATAATCTCATTTCAAAAATAACAGTTTGCACCAAAATGCCCATTTTGACCATATTATAAGTACCCTTTTGGGCTTTGACCCCCCCCCCGGGCCCCCAACAAAAATTCTATCTGCAGCCTCTGTCCTACGGAGTGGAGAAAGGCATACGTTGAGAATGGGCATCATTCAGGATGGGCAGATGCACTGGCGTAAATCCGTGTTGATGGGTGGGGGGATGACTGAAATATTTTGGCAGTTTTTTGCAATCATGTATTTAGATATGCAAGGAATTGTCAGTGGTGGACCGTGGGTCACGGCATTGTTGGGGCACCAGCAAAATTTTTGAATCACTGAGTGAGCGCGCGAAGGGCGCTCATTTGACAGTTATACTGACCTAAATGAGAAATTTTAAGGACAATGTCATTAAACGGATATGTATCTCACTGATCAAATAATGCGAGCACGAAGCGCGAGCTGAATTTTTTCTTCATCCACACCTAAAAAAGGACATTATAATCAAATTTGTGTAATCACGATAGGTACCTGTCTTGCTAAATAAAGCGAGCGCGAAGCGCGAGCTGAAGTTTTCGCATATTTTGACCCCAAACAGCGAGATTTTAAGGAATATATTTTAGGAATCCATTAAGAGTACCGGTATGCATATCTCACCATAGTCATCTAATGCGAGTGCAAAGCGCTTGCTGATTTTATTAGAATTACATTTGAACACATGAAACACTTTTTGTAGTCATTGCAATCATGATTATCATATGCATCTCACTAATCTAATATTGCGAGCGCGAAGCGCGAGCTGAAAATTTAGACCTGAAGTGGGGCATTCTAGGGTTTCTTTGTAGGAATTAACTAGGACCATATAGGTATTTCATTAACCAAATGATGCGAGCGCGAAGCGCGAGCTGAAAATTTTTGATATTCAGATCATCAGAAGGAACATTTCAAAGGACTGATTTTAGGAATTCATGAAGAGCAGACATATCTCACCAATCCACTAATGCGAACGTAATCACGGACAGGAAATGTTTCATATATACGAAGACCTTAACATGGGGCAATCACTTTTTGAGTCATGTAAAAGCATATGTCACTACGTAAAACAATGATAACTCAAGTGCTAGTAAATATATTTGGTTTATATTGACTTGAAAACGGAATGTTTTAGTACTTCAGGATTATATCGGCCTATCTCGTTAAACAGACAATGCGAGCACCAGGAACAATGAAGACGTAGGCCCTGGGCAAATTATGTTTCATAAAGTTATGATAAAAATGTTTTTTATATGTAATGTAACATAACATAATTATAATATAATATAACATTATAATGAATAATATTTTCTTCTTTCCCACTTCGTTTCTCTTCCTTTCTCCCTCTTTTCTCCTTTTCCCCTTTTCTAGTTGGGTCAGCCGATGGAGAGGGGGGGGGGGTATGTGCCCCGTAGTTACGCCACTGTATGTCCATATGACAAATACCCCTCCAATATTTTTCTTACCCCATGATGGTTCAATGGTTTTATTAGAGATTACATTAAAAAAATTGACTTTCCATCTTAATCCCTTCCCAAAGACCCCAACATTGATGAATTGGAAGAAAGTTCTCTTCAATGTTATAATAAGGACATAAGTATTTCGTTTGGGAATGGTGAACTGGCTCTTTATTTGCATTTTATGATTCAATAATATTGTTTTATTTGTTAAGCGGTATTTTAGGAAGATTTTTTATCAATAAAGCAACTATCTCTTGTGATTTTTTTCATTTCTTTCGTAAAAAGTGGGGGGATGTTTGTACAGGCCATACCCCCTCCTTGAAAAGGGGGGGATATATCCCCCCATCCCCCCCCCCCCGGGATTTGCGCCAGTGCAGATGACGGGTAATAATAATTATTTCGATGATCGCCTAGAAAAGTATAA